>NC_037672.1:70983336-71137481 GCF_003255815.1 Theropithecus gelada
TGTTAGCCAGGATGGTCTCGATCTCCTGACCTCGTGATCCACCTGCCTCGGCCTCCCAAAGTGCTGGGATTACAGGCGTGAGCCACCACACCCGGCCTTTTTATGTAATTGAGAAATCAACTTTTGTTGTTTGAAGCCACTAAGACTTTGTACTTTGTTACTGTAGCATCACCTAACTTATACTGACTGATACAAAGGAGTCCACTGTTACTGTTTACACTAGTAAAGTAATTCATTCAGTCAATCAGTCAACAAATAAGTATCTTCCAGGTACCACTCAGTTTTCTAGACTCTGAGAAATAATAGCAAAGGGGAGACAAACATAAACATATAAAACAAATAAATGAGAAAGTCTTCTGATTCTTTGACCTGTAGCCTAATCCAATGACAGACTTATAAGGATTATTTGTGAGAACGGAAATTGTTAAACAGCTGGTTCCCATTTCTATTCTTATAGTATCTGAACTGAGACATTTGGAAAGGGTAATATCAACTCTAAAAAAAAAACCTGATTTTATTCATTAAGAAAATTAAATTAAATGCTGTACTTTTGGAAAAAGAGAAGCGTTCAGAAACAAATCATTGTGTGGGAACTTAGGGAGGTGAACAATTATCATTCTAGCTTAAAGTAGTTGTAAATAACTGTCCAAAGAAAGAATAGAAGCTAAATGTTTTTCAACTAGTGCTTTAGGGGTTGTTAGTATATAAAACAAGGATAAAGTGACTTGGAGATGTTGAGAAAACTGGTTTTAATAACATGATCTTTTCGGCGTCCATGGTCTCTAATGGTCCCAATCAAAATTTGGGAAATATATGAGAGAAATGCAAATAGCTGCAAGTAACAGAAAATCCTATAAACAGCAGCTTAACAAGAAAGTAATTTTCTCATGTAGCAAGAAACTCCGTAATAGGTGGACCAAAGCCAATGCAGCCTGTCAAGAGTGTTATCAAGGAAATGATTTCCTTCTTTTTACCTGCTCTGTCATCTTTCAAGTCTGTTTTGTTTTCATTTTGTTTTTGTTTTTGGTTTTTGTTTTGTCCTCAGGGATACAAGATTGAGAATGTACCTTTGTCCTCTATGTCCATGTTCCATAGAAAGGCAGAAAAGTAAAGTCTAATTCTTGTAAGATTTTTTTAAGGACTATTCTCCCAGATATTTTTCCTTTCACCTCATTAGCCAGAATCAGTCACATGACTGCTTTTATTTGTAAGGGAATCTGGGGAGGTGAGTATTTTATCTATGTACGTGCCTGCCCTGAAAAACATAATGGTTCTCTTTAGTAAGAAAGAAAAAGAGAATATGTATTGTATAGGCAACTAGCAGGGTCAGTCAAAGGCTGCCCTCTAACAAATGTGTGACTCACTGGAACCAGTTGGGAATGTCTATCTTTGAGATGTAGCAAACACATCAAAACTGTCATGTATGTCATAACAAAAGATGGAACTTATTCCTAATCTTCAAACTTTGTATCAGTCACTCCCATTCATGATGTTTTATGTAAAAAGCACTGCTAAAAATGGCTGTCCCAGGCTAAGTAATGGCACACACTTATAATCCCAACACTTTGAGAGGCCAAGGCAGGCGGATCACTTGAGCCCAGGAATTTAAGACCAGCCTGGGCAACATGGAGAGACTCCCTCATCTCTACAAAAAATGCAAAAAATTAGCTGGGCCTGGTGGCGCACACGTAGTCTCAGCTACTCAGGAGGCTAAGGTTGGAGGATCGCTTGAGACTGAGAGGCGGAGGTTGCAGGTTGCAGTGAGTGGTGATCCTGCCACTCTAGCTTGGATGACAGAGCAAGACACTGTCTAAAAAAAAAAAAAAAGGTTGCCCTGACCAAACTAATGATGGTGATGAAAATCAGACTAGTGGTTATCCTTGGGAGTAGGTAATGCCTAAGAGAAAGAGCACACCTGAGAGTCTGATGGTACCAAAAATGGTCTGTATTTTGATCCGGGTGGTGGTAAGATGGATGTATATATACTTTAAAATGTTTGTTGAACACTGGCCAGGCGCAGTGGCTCATGCCTGTAATCCCAACACTTTGGGAGGCCAAGGCAGGCAGATCACCTGAGGTCAGGAGTTCGAGACCAGCCTGACTAACATGGTGGAACCCCATCTCCACTAAAAATACAAAAATTAGCCAGGCATAGTGGCACATGCCTGTAGTCCCAGCTACTCAGGTGGCTGAGGCAGGAGAATCGCTTGAATCTGGGAGGCAGAGGTTGCGGTGAGCCGAGATCACGCTACTGCACTCCAGCCTGGGCGACAAGAGTGAAACTCCATCTCAAAATAAAAAATGTTTCTTCAAAAAGGCCATATGCAGTGGCTCATACCCCTAATCCCAACACTATGGGAGGCCAAGGCAGGAGGATTGCTTGAGGCCAGGAGTTTGAGACTAACCTAGGCAACACAGCAAGACCCTATCTCTACAAAAATTTTTGAAAATTAGCCAGGTGTATTGTCTCAGACTTGTAGTCCCAGCTGCTCCGGAGGCTGAGGTGGAAGGATCACTTGAGCCCAGAAGTTAAGGCTGCAGTAAGCTATGATCATACCAGTGCACTCTAGCCTGGGCAACAAAGTGAGACCCCCAACGCAAAAAATTAAAAAAATGAAAAATTTTTTAAAAAGTTTGTTTAAGAGGCACAGACTTTATATAAACTATACCTCAGTTTAAAAAGAGTTAGCCTGGTATTTCCTTTTATTCAACCACAACCTACTTAGGCCTGGGTTATCCACATTACTCTCTTTTTCTCCCCTACAAAGAATCAGACTCATAGATTCAACATTCCAATGGCAGATAGTACAAATGCAAAGTCACAAGGAAAACAGAAACACAAATATATTTAGCTGGCAGGGAGATCAAAGAAAAGTAAATAATGAACTACAGCTTCATCAAACATTTACAGAACAGCACAGTGCAGAACAAAATAGCCAATAATCAAGATATATATTTGAATAATATTTGTTTTAGAGCAATTTATTTTCAAATTTGCAATTGATTTTAAGTCTTGCATTTAAATCTAACAGTTTTAAAAGATTATAATAGAACTTCAGTTCATTGTGGTTTTAGAAACTATAATCTTTCAAAGCTTTAAAAAATGTTTTTGAAAATTAAAAAAAGAAAACTCTTTCCTTTTTGAGATTCCACATTTGCATTGCCCTACAGTTCAGTGACGTATGTGTCAAAGCAGCTGCCAAACACTATGGTAGTACTACAAAAATACATTTGAATTGCTTTTCACACTAATTTTTTTTTTTTTCCTCTGCATGTGTGAGAGACTCTCCCATTTTCAGGAAGAAGTTGTAGAGAACTGTTTTCCTTAGTTCTAGCACTCTGCCTCTTTTGGTCAAAAATACAACACTCCCCACTACCTCATCTCTACACCCTTACCTCTCAACAGAAGTAATTTCTGGCAGGAGGATAAAGAGCAAAGTCAAGTCATAGGCCAAGGATGGCCAAAGTCAATGAACTCTAGGGCAAACCCACTAAGCTCCCTCCTAGCACAAGCCAAAATTTGAGGGGTGTGGGATAAGCAAAGTAACTGAAAAACAAACTGAGACAAGGAGGGCCACTGGTAGGAACGAACTGCCTGAAATTCACCCAAGATTCAGGCTGTCCCATCATCAATAGTTTCTTCAGTAGGGATTCTATCAATTCCAAGCTCGTAGTAATATGAGACCATGAAATAATCAGACGTCAAAGAGAAGAAAGAACTTGATAGCATTAACAGCAATTATTCCCAATTTGATTAATTTGTCTTTTCTCAAGGAAAAGTTACAAAGAAAATTTGGAATTTACTCTAGCCCTGCTAAAATACACCTATCTGGAACTGTTTCTGTTTTCTATGAATCAAAAACTTCTTATTTTCTAAATTTTTATCATCTCAGCATTTTTGTTAAGGGCTACACCTTTAAATCCTTTAGAATGAGACAACTGTGTTATCACGGAAAGCGAATGCACCTTGAACCAGAATATTGAATTTGAAAGTCATAGCTTTGCCACTTACTAGATATAAAATGGGAAATAGCACCTGGCTTCACAAAGCTGTTATAAGGAATAATGATGTTTTGTGCCCTGCAGGAGCGTATACAAATGTAAGGTATGAAAGAGGCAGTATCACCAGTTAGAAACATTAGAGGCTTTGGATCCAGAGAGATTCTGGTTCAAATCTCAGCATTATCACTTTGACCAAGTTAAGTCCTTTGAACCTCAATTGCCCCATCTGAACTGTTACAAAGATTAAATATTAACATCTATAAAAGCCCAGTCATTTAACAGACATCCAGTAAATGACAGCTATTACTTTGAAGGGTTTTTTCTTCCATTTGTTCATAGTCATTTTTCATTCATTGATTCAAGAAATGTTATTTAAGCTGCGTTAGATATTTACTGTACTGTATTAGAGTATAATGGAAGGCATATACAGCTCCTGCCCTTGTGGAGTGATCATCTAGTAGGTGACACAAACAAACAGGCAATTACAATATAATTTTACATATATTAAAAACCACAGTTACTTTTGTACCAACCTAATATAATAGCAAAAGTATATATGGTCCTATGGGAGCCCAGAGGAGAGACACTTCATCCAGACTTAGGTTGGTACCGCAGAGAAAGCGACATTGAACTGATAACTGAAAGATGAGTAGGAATTATCGAGTGAAGGGAAGAGTGTAAGGGCAATTTTCCAGAAAAAGACATGCGCAAAGGCCCAGAAGCGAGAGATCATGTTAGTCAAAGATTATCTTAAAATATCCAGCAACACATACCCTTTGTTCTGGGATTAGAATATATATACTGTCAAATAGCTCTTTCTGTCTTTTTCCTGTCCATTTACATAATGTCTTTCAGTTGACAGACATTTGCTATTTATCTGACAAATAGCAATTGAAGAAAATATATTTTCATCTTCAGCCAAAATCATACCATTAGCAAGTATAAATTGCATTCACCAATCACCATTATCAAGTATAACTTTCTCATTATATGGCCCAATAATTCACAACTTATATTCTTATTTCAGTCTGGTGATACTCTAAGCATAGCATCAGACTGGATGACGATGGACAAAATAACTTAATTATATAACTTAACAAAATAACTTCATTAACTTAACAGTACAATCAGAGAAATAAAATAAAATGGATGACGTAAAACACCATATGGTTAAATGTTACTTGAATGGTTGAACAATAAATATAATAGAAATTTAGACAAGGATGGATCACGACAAAAATCTTATGAATGCCACTGTAGCTTGGGAGTATTTTCCTCATGTCATTCAATGAGGCATATGGCCTTACTATATATAGATAACTTTGATGGGTTCATTTGTTCAGTCATTCAAAAAATATTCAAAGTTTACTATTATATTTTATACAACAGGGACAGAGATATAGACCCTCTCCATACAAATCTTATATTTTTGTTGGCAGAAGAGGAGGCAATAAACAGAAAAATAAGTTAACACCTTACATAGATATCTTATTTAATCTTCAAAGCAACTCCATGAGGTAGAATTATCACCCTCATTTTATAGAGACAGAGGATGTTAAATAACTTGTCTAAGATTAGATAGTTAGCAAGTGGCACAGCGCAAATTTTTACCTGGGTCTATCAGACGCTAAAGCCATTCCATTCCACTGCTGAACTTTTCCATGTCCATGAACCACAGAGGTTGCTGGAGGCTGCCCTAATACATGACCAGTCCTGAAATTGTGTGCCAAGTGGTTCTCACTCTTTCCTTCCACTTAGCTAGGTCCTGACATACTTCTTACTCCTGTAATGGCCTTCCTTCCATCTGCATTGCTTTTAATTTTTATTTGGTTTTCATTTCAAATTATCATTTCAAATTGGATTCAATTTATCCAATTCCCTCCTCTACTTTTAACATCTTCAACAAATTCTCAGTTCATTTTTCTAATTCACCAAAACCGGTTATTGATTAGTATTATAATATTCCCCTTCAAAGGCATGACTCTAATGGGCTCTGCAGTCATCCACAGGCGTGACTGTGGAATATTAAAAGGATTGCTGTATTTGGAATTATACATATTAACAATAGCTCTACACTAAGCAGTTAAGAGCATTGCTCTTTTCTACGTTATCTCGTTTCATCTTTTCAATAAAACTGCAAGTTACTAAAATTGTCCCTGATGAAGAATTGAGGTTCAGAAAAGCTGAATTACTTGCTCAAGGCCAGGATACAGTAAATCCAGGTCTGGCTTCCTACTCTAACAAACATATTGCCTCTCTAAAATTATAGAAATCACAGAAATGTGGATTTAAAAGAGCCCTGTAAAACCTATTTTTTTAAATTTTTTATCTTTAGTGTTTTGGGTACAGAGTAGGTGTATATATTTATGGGGTACCTGAGATATTTTGATACAGACATACAATGTGTAATAATCAATCTTTTACAAGATGCCGCCCCGCATAGGCATCGTTTCTACAGAATCCTTTCCAGTGATTCAGTCTCTAATTGAAATCGTGGCTTTATTACACACAAACTGTGATCTCTGTGACATAGCCTCAGTTTTCTCACCTATGAAAAGGAGTGTTATTGTCAGGATTAAATAATAATCCGCACAGTGTTATTGTCAGGATTAAATAATAAAGCATGTAAAGGTCCTTTGTAAACAATAAAGCAGTTTATAAATGCTCCCTGACCTTTCTTTACAAGCAGGTTAGACCCATAAAAAAATTATTTTTAAATTTAAATAATTCTGGGTGGATATTCCTTTATATAATATATCACTGATTTCACAGTCACAAATTTAAATAGAGCACTATATCCATACCTTTTCCTAGTAGCAAAATTGTTTTACATTACTACTACACATAAGACGAAGCTTACAATGCAAATGTCTCTCAAACTCTTTTGGACAAGAAAAATATCAACTTTGGAACAGTTATGAAAAAATAAATTCCATCTTAAATATACAGTTACTTAAAATAATTATATAGCTTGAAATAGGGCTGGCTTTAAATAAATTTTCTAATATAATTGTATTAGAATTTTTGCACATATTAAAAATACCAGGTACAAACAATTATTGTAATTATAATAGAAAATAAATATTTTATTTTTTCTCATTGAGCATTTGACTCATTTAATAAAATTTTTTAGTTATAAGAGAATGATAATTTAACAATAGTTAAGAAAAGTTAGTGAAGGAAGCTAGAAGGGTAATAATATAGGCAAAAGAAAATCTACATAACACGTATAACCTGATTTTTAATGGAGATTTTGGCAAATTACTGTACCCAACAACGAAAATGTTTCAGAACACTTTATAGAAACTACCAATAAAACTGGTTAAATTGTATTATTTGTAAAATGCCCACATGTATGTTCATTTAAAATGATCCATGGGTATGATACTAAGTTCTTTTATCCAAGTAAATAGAAAATTCAATTTCTCTATTAACTTTCTACTTCTTTACCATTAAAATTCATCTAACTTAGTGCATTAATCTTAAAATCTGTCATTTCCAGGATTGCTTCTGTGTGTTCTTCTCTTGGCATTCATATTGTTTCTCTTTCTTTTCCAAGGATCTTATTCTAAAATACCATAAAAATATATGAGCATATATATACTTGTGTGTGTGCAACTGTATTTGCACCTTTTTCTAGATTAGTATTTCTTTTAATAATGGATGAAAATCAAATTGGGACAGAAGGTTCATCGCTTCCTCACCCCTTATTAAGTCAGAAAGGTGAAAACACATCATGTCTTTTGTGTGGCATATGCCCACCGCACTAAATGAAAAGATTTATTGTTTTACTTACAGTCAATGTCCTTCAAATTCTCTGTGGTAATACGTTTTTCAGCAATGTCGTCTGAAAAATTTAAGAAATCCACTTTTCTACCTTCTAAGCTTCTTATATCATCTGAATGATGCAGGCTCAAGAGTTGCCAAATGAGATGGGCAAAGGCAGCCAAATAGGACTTCCTAGCCAATCTAAAAATAGCAGGTGGTGGTGGACAGATATACCATTTTTCCCTTGCTCTTTTCTTCCCTCTAAGGGATAGGTACCATAAACATGCCTTGTTGAAAATTAAAACAGTATAAAAATAATTCTATTCCCTCTTGCCCTAAGATCTAGAGAAATGATCAGTTTAAAAACGTGTACCTTTTCAGCAGGAAGATGTCAAAGTCACAGGAGTTATTTCTGCATTTCTTACAGAAAGATTCTCATACCCAATTTCCATTTGTTGTAAAAAGAAAACTGACCACAACTTGCTGGAATCGAGAGTTGCTTTTGCCTTTTAGTTTTCTTTCCTGGAACTCCTTGAATAATAACTATTAACATTTGTGTGTTTTATAGTTCACAGATTTTATATTATTGGCTCCTTACAACAGCTTGTAAGATAGTGCTTCATCTAACACACACACAAGCATGAACAAATAGAATTTCTGGAGAAAATGTTACAATAAATTTTCTTAGATTAGAGGTCTTTTGCAAATGTAAAAAGCTGGGACTACAGGCGCCCGCCACCATGCCCAGCTAATTTTTTCTGTATTTTTAGTAGAGACGAGCTTTCACCATTTTGGCCATGCTGGTCTCGAACTCCTGACCTCAAGCGATTCACCTGCCTCAGCCTCCCAAAGTGCTGGGATTACAGGTGTGAGCCACTACGTCCAGCCAATAGCTGAAACTTTATTTGTACTTTTCAAACATTATAGAATCAATAAATGATGGGCATAATTGAATTCAAAAACAACAGACATAAGAAAATTTTCACAATATACTTTAAGAGAAAAAAGCAGGGCACAAAATTGAATCTACTGCATAATCTTAACTTGGTAAAAAAGAAAAAGGAGATGAAAGTACATAAAACTGGAATACAATAGTCAGCTAGGATAGTGTTATCTCTGCATTATGGGATCCACAGGGCTATTTTCTTATTTGAACATTTCTGCAATCTCCAAATTCTTTTAATGGGCATGTTGTTTTGTTTTGTTTTGTTTTGTTTTGTTTTGTTTTGTTTTGTTTTGAGAAAGTGTCTGGCTCTGTCACCCAGGTTGGAGTGCAGTGACATAACCATAGCTCACTGCAGCTTCAAACTGGCATATTGTATTTTTATAAAGAAAAAACATGTTTACATTTATTGTCATTGCCAACTGGAGATCAAGTGGAAGTGAAAAAAAATCACCTCAAATTATAAACCAATTGAAAATATTAATATACCAAATTCTAGTTTATAAAATGTTTAGCTTTATGTCCATTAAGTTAGGTACAGGTACCTCTCATATAACAATGAAAACGGCTTTAATAAATATTGTTGATAATCAAATCTTAGTATAAGAAATCATGTATTATTACATTTCCAATACCAAATGTAGGATTTCAGTTTCTGAATGTAGACAAAATATCTCTAAAGATGACAAATACACACAAATGTAGAAAATAGGTCTATGCATATGCATATATGCACACACATGATGATATATGAAATCCAGCATTTCCAGTAAACTATACTTTCCTTTAAACTATACTTTTTTATTTATAATTTTCCAGACCATTTAATTTTCTATATTAAATACTCCTCTAGTCCCCAAGAAATTGGGAATGCCTCCCCTCACCTTGATTAATTTGTTTACAGTAAAATAGAAATTGCAGGATACCAAGAGATGGAGATGAGTCAAAGGATTTCATTCACGTTCCTTTTAGTCCATTTTAAATAAAGTATTACCCAGGAATTACCCAGGTGTTACCTGCACTGCTCCACCGAAGACGGCATTCTTTAACTGTCCGAAGAGTCTGAGGTGCTGATGGGTTTTGCTGGCAGCCTGCAACAATGCGCTTGTGGGAACATCTGAGTAACTGTTTGGGTGAAGGTGGGGTATAGTGTATTTTGCTTCTCTAATCACTTCTTCAAAGCAGAAATACTGGACTCATGACACTGACTGTATTCTTTTACCCAAATAAAAGAAGAGTAATAGACTTCTAACTTTTACAAGAACAGAAAGAGCAAGGGCAATTTCTAAACAGACTTTAAAGATAATTTATAGGTATTAATAGTTATCTATTTAATTTATAGTAATACTAATACAAAGTTCTCTTTGTCACAACCTATCTTCTAGAAAGGGGTGCAAAGATCTTTACATACCTTGCTTAAAAGCAATAGATAATAACCATAGCCTATTAATCCCATCTATACCCCAAGAGAAGGTGTTGAGAGTATCAAGCATCGAATTCTCCTGAGAGTTTTCCATAACACATATTTATTATTTTTACAATCTGAAAACAATGAACTGAGGTTTGTATTTAAAAATTACCAGACTATTTACATTCACAAAGGAAAAAATCATACTTTTCTTAAACAATAATGGAGATACTAAAAATATTTACATTGAGCACCATTCAAAAAATAAAAGTACAGAAAATAAAAATAAAGTAGAATGCTGAGAATCTGGATAGCAATCCAATCACCTCTATGTAGTTTCAAACTTACTCAAGGGAAAGAGTAATTCCTAGAAACTTAGCTATTTCTTCACCAGTCCCTGATATGCAGTAGGAGCTCAATGAATATTTGCTGAATGAATAAATTTAATGTTAAATGAATTGCCTAATGTTTAATATTTATATCAAAGACATTCTCCCAAGAATCTCAACCCACCATTCCAACCACTCCCCAGAGGTAACCACAATAAACAGTTTGGTGAATCTCTTTCTGCACATATGCCCTACATATTTTTCAAAAAGAAAGAAATGGGGTCATATTATAGCTACCTCCGCTTTAAAAATACAGTGGAGATCTTACAGTAGTTCTAGCTTATTCATTCTTTTTTAGTAACTGCACAAACTTACCAATTATCTAGATATTTTTATCAACAAAGACGTTGAGTGAAATAATGATACTAATAGTAATGGCTAACATTCATCGAGCACTGTTCTACACATCGAAATGGCATAATTTTATAGGTAGGTACTATTATTTATGACTCTCTTATAGATAAAAAAAAATTGGAATACATTACTTGCCCAAGGTTATAATGACTTGCCCAAGGTTAGACAGTAAGGGACAGGGTCAGGATTTATAGCCAGCATTCTGGCTTAGGAACCTGTGTTCTTAATTATTACTGCCTCCAAGAAGTTAAAAATATTGAACATAAATTCTAACTTAACAATGACGGCTGCTATATACCACACATAAACGTAATAGGACATAATTTTTTAAACTATACTGGAATCTTCTATGCTTAGTAGTGCCTTCAAAGTAACCATACGAAGAAGTTATTTATACTGTATAAGTACTTAGTTTAGAGTCTGCTATTAGTAAAAAACATTTGATTTAGTAAAAAACCATGAATTTCCTTCAGATATACTTTATAAATGAACAAGAAAATGGGTCTAACTGCCTTATTACTATCTTTTTTTAATAACCTGCTTTTTTCAAGTTTGACTACCCATCTTATTCACTATACTTGTCACTAAATGATGTATGGCCATTTAAAAAATCATATCCAGTCACACACACACGAAAAACCTGAACCACACTTTTGGAATATATGACCCAGACTCCAAACGCAGATCCAAGAGTGTTCTGAATGATGGCAGCCTTTGGAATAAACACACAGTCTCTCAAAGTAACTATTCTGAAGAGGACAATATTCAATTGGCAGCGTAAGGTCGTTTTGTTTAAAGTTATTTGCCATACTCTGCAAGTTTATTTCATTTATGCTATGGTTTTTTAAATGTTTTTGTTCCTTCCAAAACTCATGTTGAAACTTAATCCCCAATGCAACAGTGTTGGGAGGTGGGCCCACCGGGAGGTGTTTAGGTAATAAGGGTGGAGCCTCATGGGTTAGAGCCTTAATAAAAAGGGCTGGAGGGAGTGGGTTTGCTCTCTTCCACTCTTCTGTTGAGGAAGTGTTCCTCCCTTCTAGAGGACCTGGAGTTCAAGGCACCATCATGGAAGTCCTTGACACCAAACCTGCAAACGCCTTTATCTTGGCCTTCCCAGTTTCCAAAACAGAGAGGAAATAAATTTCTGTTCTTTATAAATTACTTACTTCTGTGGTATTCTGGTTGAGCAGCACAAAATGGACTAAGTCAGTGTACCAATCTAGCAACCAGTTCATGTCAACCAATATAGCAAATAACATGCCATATTGACAATTCGGTTCCCAAGCCCGTACTCGCTTTGATAGCTAGTATTGTATAACATATCAAAATAGTGTTGGTGAGCCAAGCAGAGTGTAAATTGTTTTATAACATTAGCCAATTTCCAAAGTTACTCTTTTAACACAAAGTGATTCCGCTGTCACTGATAGTCACTGCAATGACAAAATGACAACTTTAAGAGGGATTTACCTTTGGCTAAATCTTAATGAACAGAGGATAACAGTAAAAACAATAAAAAATAGTGTGCATGCATGCACACTCACAAATATACCCAATATTACCAATGAGGCAGCATTACTACCAACATTTGGAAGTGACACCAAAGAACATTAAAAGGTTTCAGAAGATAGGTCTGGCACAGTGGCTCACACATGTAATCCCAAAGCCAGCAGATTACGTGAACCCAGGAGTTCAAGGTCAGCCTGGTCAACATAGTGAAACCCTATCTCTACAGAAAAAAAAAAAAAAATTGCCAGGTGTGGTGGCATGCACCTGTAGTCCCAGCTACTCAAGAGGCTGTGGCGGGAGGATTGATTGAGCCTGAGAGTTGAGGCTGCAGTGAGCCATGATTGCGCCACTGCACTCTAGTTTGGGCAACAGAACAAGATGGTGTTTCAAAAAAAAAAAAAAAAAAAGTCTCAGAATGATAGGTTTCACCTACCTCTGTTACTGTATCATTTTCTATAACATCTGTCCAAGTTCCAGGTAGTTCCACAGAATAGTAAAAATAGCTATAAGCTTCTCTGTGCACATTATTACTAAGTAAATTGTAAACAGTCTTGGAAGACAGCCATTAATATTTGGTCTGAGTGAAAAGTAAAACATTAAATTTCCTGGAAACCTGTTAAGCATAATTACCAAACCTACTACTATCCCTTAAATACCTGACAGTTGATATTCTTCAATTTAATACCAAAAGAAGCAGCTGGGAGTCGTATAGCAAATTTTCTTATATTAAAGTAATTCCAAAAGTTCTGTAGTTTTCATTGCCTGTATTTAATCCAACAGCTCATTTTATTTTCCCCCCTGAATCTGTACACATAAAATCTCACTCAATGAAATATTTATTAATCAATAATACTGTTAGTCTGGTAATGCAAGAAACCTCTCATCAGCTACTATTTTTTTCCAGCCACTCACCATCAAAATAATGATGCTTAGATTACAGCCAGAGCACAATAAAGAATCAAGGGTATAATGACCTCATGTGGCAAGTGGATATAATTACTGATTTTTTCCCCTGCTAAATTAAAATTTTATTTATTTTTTATTATTTTATATATTTAGGGGCTACAAAGTGATGTTATATGTATAAAATGTGAAATGATCAAATTAATTAACATATTAATCTAATTAACATATCCATCACATTTTTTGTGATGAGAACATTTGAAATTTACTCAGTAATTTTGAAATATACATTATCATTAACTATAGTCACCATTCTATGCAATATATCTCAAAAAACTTATTCCTGTTGTCTCACTGAAACTTTGTACTCTTTGACCAATATCTTCTCATCCCCCACCTCCTCAGCCTCTGGTAATCACCATTCTACTCTCTGCTTCTATGAGTTTGATTGTTTTAGATGCCACATATAAGTGTGTTTATGTGGTCTTTGTCCTTCTGTGCCTGGGTTATTCCAGATCTAAACATGTTGTCACGAAGGACAGAATTTCCTTCTTTTTATTTTTATTATTTTTTATTTTTATTTATTTTTTGAAATGGAGTCTCGCACTGTTGCCCAGACTGGAATGCAGAGGTGTGATCTCAGTTCACTGCAACCTCTGCCTCCTGGGTTCAAGTGATTCTCCTGCCTCAGCCTCCTGAGTAGCTGGGATCACAGGCATGTACCACCACACCCGGCTAATTCTTATATTTTTAGTAGAGATGGATTTTCACCATGTTGGCCAGGCTGGTCTCAAACTCCTGACCTCAGGTGATCCACCTGCCTCGGCCTCCCGAAGTGCTGGGATTACAGGCATGAGCCACTGAGCCCGGCCAGAATTTCCTTCTTTTTAAAAGCCGTATAGTATTCCATTGTGTATATATGCCACATTTTCTTTACCCAATATTACTTCTTGGCCTTTTGGCTAAGATCAAGTGTGAATACTGCTGCAATGAACATGGGAGTGCAGCTACCTCTTCAATATACTGATTTCAGATCCTTTGGATATATACCCAGAAGTGAGATTGCTGGAACATGTAGTAATTCTTCATTTTTTTATAAAGAAAAAAATATATTTTATTGTATGTTTACATATTTTATTTTATTTAAGTTCTTTTTTTCTTCAACTTTTATTTTAAGTTCTTGGGTACATGTGCAGGATGTGCAGGTTTGTTACATGGGGAAACGTGTGCCATAGTGGTTTGCTGCCCAGATCATCCCATCACCTAGATATTAAGCTCAGTATCCATTAGCTATTCTTCCTTATGCTCTCCCTCCTGCCACACCCCCTGACCGGCCCCAGTGTGTGTTGTTGTACCCCATGTGTCCATATATTCTCATCATTCAGCTCCCACCTATAAGAGAGAACATGCGGTGTTTGGTTTTCTGTTCCTGCATTAGTTTGCTAAGGATAATGGCTTCCAATTCCATCTATCCAATTCCATCCATGTCCCTACAAAGGGCATGATTACTTTTTATGGCTGCATAGTATTCTATGGTGTACAGGTACCACATTTTCTTTATCCAGTCTATCATTGATGGGCATTTAGGTTTATTCCATGCCTTTACTATTGTGAATAGTGCTGCAATTAACATATGTGTGCATGTATCTTTATATCAGAATGATTTATATTCCTTTGGGTAGATACCCAGTAATGGGATTGCTGGGTCAAATGATATTTCTGCTTCGAGGTCTATGAAGAATCACCACACTATCTTCCACAATGGCTGAACTAACTTACATTCCCACCAACAGTGTAAAAGTGTTCCTTTTTCTCTGCAACCTCGCCAGCATCTGTTGTTTTTTTACTTTTTAATAATAGCCATTCTGATTGACATGAGATGGTATCTCATTGTCATTTTGATTTGCATTTCTCTAATGATCAGTGATGGTGAGCTTTTTTTCACATTTGGTTTGTTGGCTTCATGTATGCCTTCTGTTCATGTCCTTTGCCCACTTTTTTTTTTTTTTTATTATACTTCATGTTCTAGGGTACACGTGCACAATGTGCAGGTTTATTACATATGTATACATGTGCCATGTTGGTGTGCTGCACCCATTAACTCGTCATTAATGTTAGGTATATCTCCTAATGCTATCCCTCCTCCCTCCCCCTACCCCACAACAGGCCCCAGTGTGTGATGTTCCCCTTCCTGTGTCCAAGTGATCTCATTGTTCAATTCCCACCTATGAGTGAGAACATGCGGTGTTTGGTTTTCTTTTATTGCAATAATTTGCTGATAATGATGGTTTCCAGCTGCATCCATGTCCCTACAAAGGACATGAACTTATCCTTTTATATGGCTGCATAGTATTTCATGGTGTATATGTGCCACATTTTCTTAAACCAGTCTGTCATTAATGGTCATTCGGGTTGGTTCCAAGCCTTTGCTATTGTGAATAGTGCCACAATAAACATATGTGTGCATGTGTCTTTATAGCAGCATGATTTATAATCCTTTGGGTATATACCCAGTAATGGGATGACTGGGTCAAATGCCATTTCTAGTTCTAGATCCTTGAGGAATTGCCACACTGTCTTCCACAACAATTGAACTAGTTTACAGTCCCACCAACAGTGTAAAACTGTTCCTATTTCTCCACATCCTCTCCAGCACCTGTTGTTTCCTGACTTTTTAATGATCACCATTCTAACTGGTGTGAGATGGTATCTCATTGTGGTTTTGATTTGCATTTCTCTGATGGCCAGTGATGATGAGCATTTTTTCATGTGTCTGTTGGCTGTATAAATGTCTTCTTTTGAGAAGTGTCTGTTCATATCTTTTGCCCGCTTTTTGATGGGGTTGTTTGTTTTTTTCTTGTAAATTTGTTTGAGTTCTTTGTAGGTTCTGGATATTAGCCCTTTGTCAGATGAGTAGATTGCAAAAATTTTCTCACATTCTGTAGGCTGCCTGTTCACTCTGATGGTAGTTTCTTTTGCTGTGAAAAAGCTCTTTACTTTAATTAGATCCCATTTGTCAATTTTGGCTTTTGTTGCCATTGTTTTTGGTGTTTTAGACATGAAGTCCTTGCCCATGCCTATGTCCTGAATGGTATTGACTAGGTTTTCTTCTAGGGTTTTTATGGTTTTAGGTCTAACAGTTAAGTCTCTAATCCATCTTGAATTAATTTTTGTATAAGGTGTAAATAAGGGATCCAGTTTCAGTTTTCAACATATGGCTAGCCAGTTTTCCCAGCACCATTTATTAAATAGGGAATCCTTTCCCCATTTCTTGTTTTTGTCAGGTTTGTCAAAGATCAGATGGTTGTAGACGTATGGTATTATTTCTGATGGCTCTGTTCTGTCCCATTGGTCTGTATCACTGTTTTGGTACCAGTACCATGCTGTTTTGGTTACTGTAGCCTTGTAGTATAGTTTGAAGTCAGGTAGCGTGATGCCTCCAGCTTTGTTCTTTTGGCTTAGGATTGTCTTGGCAATGCGGGCTCTTTTTTGGTTCCACATAAATTTTAAAGTAGTTTTTTCCAACTCTATGAAGAAAGTCATTGGTAGCTTAGTGGGGATGGCATTGAATCTATAAATTACCTCGCTTTGCCCACTTTTTAATGAGGTTTTTTTCATATAAATTTCTTTATATTCCTTGTGGACTGGATATTAGGCCTTTGTCAGATGCGTAGATTGCAAAAATTTTCTCCCATTCTGTAGGTTGACTGTTCACTCTGATAATAGTTTCTTTTGCTGTGCAGAAGTTCTTTAGTTTAACTAGACCCCATTTGTCAATTTTTGCTTTTGTTGCAATTGCTTTTGTTATTTTCTTCATAAAATTTTTGCCCATGCCTATGTCCTCAATGGTATTGCCTAGATTTTCTACTAGGGTTTTTATAGTTTGAGGTTTTACATTTAAGTCTTTAATCCATCTTGAAGTTTTCTTTTATTGTTGCATCTCTCCCAGGTTTTGGTATCAGGGTGATGCTGGCCTCACAGAATGAGTTAGGGAGGGCTTTCTCTTTTTCAATTTTTTGGAGTAGTTCCAGTAGAAATGGTACCAGCTCTTCTTTGTACCTCTGGTAGAATTCAGCTGTGAATCTGTCTGGTCCTGGTCTTCTTTTGGTTGGTAGGCTATTTATTATTATCTCAATTTCAGAACTCATTATTGGTATATTGAAGGATTCACTTCCTTCCTGGTTCAGTCTTGGGAGGGTGTATGTGCCCAGAGATTTATCCATTTCTTCTAGATTTTCTAGTTTATGTGCACAGAGATGTTTATAGTATTCTCTGATGGTCGGCTGTATTTCTGTGGAGTAAGTGGTGATATCCCCCTTACCATTTCTAATTGTGTTTATTTGATTCTTCTCTCTTTTTTTCTTTACTAGTCTAGCTAGCAGGCTATTTTATTAATTTTTTCAAAAAACCACCTCCCAGATTTATTTTTTGATGGGTTTTTCATGTCTCTATCTCCTTCAGTTCAGCTCTGATCTTGGTTATTTCTTGTTCTTCTGCTAGCTTTGGAGTTTGTTTGCTCTTGGTTCTCTAGTTCTTTTAGCTGAGATATTAAGTTGGTAACTTAAGATCTTTCTAGCTTTTTCATGTGGGCATTTCATGCTATAAATTTCCCTCTTAACACTGCTTTAGCCGCATCCCAGAGATTCTGGTATGCTGTGTCTTTGTTCTCATTAGTTTCAAATAACTTCTTGATTTCTGCCTTAATTTCACTATTTACCCAAGAGTCATTCAGGAGCAGGTTGTTCAATTTCCATGTAGTTGTGTGGTTTTGAGTGAGTTTCTTGAGTTCTAATTTAATTCTGCTGTGGTCTGGAAGACTGTTATGATTTCAGTTCTTTTGCATTTGCTAAGGAGTGTTTTACTTCTGACTGTGTGATCAATTTTAGAGTAAGTGCCATGTGGCGATAAAGATGTATATTCTATTGAATTTGGGTGGAGAGTTCTGTAGATATCTATCAGGTCCACTTGATCCAGGTCTGAGTTCAGGTTTTGAATATCTTTGTTAATTTTCTGTCTCAATGATCTTTCTCATATTGTCGGTGGGGTGTTAAAGTGTTGTGTGAGACTATTGTATGACAGTCTAAGTCTCTTCGTAGGTCTCTGAGAACTTGCTTTATGAATTTGGGTGCTCCTGTATTGGGCGCATACATATTTAGGATAGTTAGCTCTTCTTGTTGAATTGAACCTTTTACCTTTATGTACTGCCCTTGTCTTTTTTGATCTTTGTTGGTTTAAAGTCTGTTTTGTCAGAAACTAGGATTGCAACCTCTGCTTTTTTCTGTTTTCCATTTGCTTGGTAAATTTTCCTCTATCCCTTTATTTTGGGCATATATGTGTCTTTGCACATGAGATGGGTATCAAAGACAGCATACTGATAGGTTTTGGTTCTTTACCCTGCTTGCCATTCTGTGTCTTTTAATTGGGGCATTTAGCCCATTTACATTTAAGGTAGTGTTGTTATGTATGAATTTGATCCTGTTATCATGATGCTAGCTGGTTATTTTGCAGACTTGTGTACGTGGTTGTTTCATAGTGTCACTGGTCTGTGTACTTCAGTGTGTTTTTGTAGTGGCTGGTAATGGTTTTTCCTTTCCATATTTAGTGCTTCCTTCAGGAGCTCTTGCCAGGCAGACCTGGTGGTGACAGATTCCCTCAGCATCTGCTTGTCTGAAAAGGATCTTATTTCTGCTTCACTTGTGAAGCTTAGTTTGATCAGATATGAAATTATGGATTGGAAATCCTTTTCTTCAAGAATGTTGAGTACTGGCACCTAATCTCTTCCAGTTTGTAGGGGGTCTGCTGTTAGTCTGATGGGTTTCCCTTTGTAGGTGACCTGGCCGTTCTCTATGGCTGCCCTTAACATTTTTTCTTTCCTTTTGACCTTGGAGAATCTGATGATTATGTGTCTTAGGGCTGATCTTCTCATGGAGTATCTCACTGGTATTTTCTGCATTTCCTGAATTTGAATGTTGGCTTGTCTTGCTAGGTGGGGAAGTTCTCCTATATGATATCCTGAAATATGTTTTACAATTTGGTTCCATTCTCCCCATCTCTTTCAAGTACCCCAGTTAGTTGTAGGTTTGGTCTCTTTACATAATGCTAGGTTTTTTGGAGGTTTCGTTCATTCCTTTTCATTCTTTTTTCTCTATTCTTCTCTGTCTTATTTCAGAAAGATAGTCTTCAAGCTCTTAAGATTCTTTCCTCCACTTGGTCCATTCCACTATTGATACTTGTGATTGCATTGTGAAGGTCTTGTGTTGTGTTTTTCGGCTCCATTGAGTTGGCTATGTTCCTCTCTAAACTGGTTATTCTGGCTGTCAGCTCCTGCATTATTTTACCATGATTCCTAGCTTCTTTGCATTGGGTTATAGCATGCTCCTTTAGCTCAGTGAAATTCATTATTACCCACCTCTGAAGCCTACTTCTGTCAATTCAACCATTTCAGCCTCAGCCCGGTTCTGTGCCCTTGCTGGAGAGGTGTTGTGGTCATTTGGAGAAGAAAAGGCACTCTGGCTTTTTGAGTTTTCAGCATTTTTGCATTGATTCTTTCTCATCTTTGTGGGCTTATCTACCTTCAATCTTTGAGGTTGCTGACATTTGAATGAGGCTTTTGTGGGCTCTTTGTCGTTGTTGTTTTGTGTTTGTTTGTTAACAGTCAGCCCACTCTACCATAGGGCTGCTGTGGTTTGCCAGGGGTCTGCTCCAGACCCGTTGCCTCGTTCTTCCACACCTGGAGGTATCACCAGCGAAGGCCACGAAACAGCAAAGATGACAACCAGCTCCTTTCTCTGGAAGCTCTGCCCCAGGGGGTACTAACCTGTTGCCAGCCTGCACGCACCTGTAGATGTCTGGAAACCCCCATTGGGAGGTCTCACCCAGTCAGAAGGAATGGGATCAGGGATCTGCCCAAAGAAGCAGTCTGGCTGCTTTTTGGTAGAGCAGTTGTGCTGCATTAAGGGGCACACTTCTGCATCCAAACTGCCTGCAATCTCCAAAGCTGACAGGCTGGAGTGGCTGAGTTCACCAAACTGCAGAGATGACAGCCATTCCTCCTCACAGGAGCTCCATCCCAGGGAGAGATCAGAGCTCTGTCCATAGAACCCTACTGGAGTCCCTACTGGAGTGACTGAAGCTCCTGCAGGGAGATCCTGCTCAGTGAGGCGAAATGGATCTGGGTGCTGCTTAAAGCAGTCTGGCCACAATCTGGCAAGGCAGCTGTGCTGTGTTGTGGGGGACCCTTCCTCCCAGACTGTCTGTATTCTCCACAGTCAGCAGGCTACAGCAGCTAAGTCGATGGAACCGCAGTGATGGCAGTCACCCATTCCCCTGGGAACTTGGACCCATCTCAGGAGGACTTCAACCCACTGCCATTAGCTGGCTGGGATTCCAAGCCAGTGAGTCTTATTTGTGAGGTGCTGTGGAAGTGGGGCCCACAGAATGACATTGCTTGGCTCCCTGGATTCAGCCTCCCCTTCCTAGGCATATGTATGGATGAATTTCCTGCCATGCCGGAGATCCCGGGGCCAGGGTATGTAAAACTCCTGGGTCTCTCTATGTGCCTGAGCAGCTGCTCTCCCAAGACTTCACACAGCTCTGTGTATCAGACCCAAGGCCCTGGTGGCATGGGCTCACGAGGGGATCTCCTGATCCACAGGGATATTGTCTGGTTCTGTGTCCCCGCCCAAATCTCATCTTGAATTATAATCCCCCCATATCGAGGAAGGGACCTGTAATCCCCACATGTTGAGGGAAAGGTTCTCTTTTCTCCACATCTTCACCAACACATATAGTCTTTCATCTTTTTGATAACAGCCATTCTGACAGGTGTGAGATGATATGTCAGTGTGGTTATAATTTCTATTTCCCTAATGATAAGTGATGTTGAACAATTTTTCATGTATATCTGTTGGTCATTTGTGTGCCTTCTTTGGAGAAATGTGTGCTCAGGCCTTTTGACCATGTTTTAATCAGATTGCTTTATTTTTATTGTTTGAGTTTCTCATACATTTTGGATATTAACCCCTCCTTCATTAGATGTATTAGTGTAAATTGCAAATATTTTCTCCCAATCTATAGGTTGTCTCTTCATTCAGTTATTTCCTCTGCTGTGCTGAAGCTTTTTAGTTTGATGTAATCACATGAATCTATCTTTGCTCTTGCTGTCTGAGTTTTTGGGGTCAAATCCAAAAAAATCACTGCTCAGAACAATGTCCTGGAGATTTCTCTGTTTTCTTCTTGGAGTTTTATAGTTTCAGGCCTTACGTTTAAGTCTTTAATTGATCTTGAGTTGATTTTTATATATAGTATGAGTCCAGTTTCATGCTCCTGCATGCGGAAATCCATTTTTCCCAACACCTTTATTTAAAAGACTACTCTTTTCACATTGTGTTTTTTGGCACCTTTTTTATTTTTATTTTTTTTTTTTGAGACTGAGTCTTGCTCTGTTGCCCAGGCTGGAGTGCAGTGATATGATCTTGGCTCACTGCAGCCTCCACCTCCTGGATTCAAGTGATTCTCCTGCCTCAGCCTCCCAAGTAGCTGGGACTACAGGCATGTGCCACCACAATCAGCTAACCTTTGTATTTTTAGTAAAGACAGGGTTTCACCATGTTGCCCAGGCTGATCTTGAACCGCTGATCTCAAGTGATCTGCCTGCCTCAGGCTCCCAATGTGCTGGGATTCCAGGTGTGGGCCACTGCATCTGGCTTTGGCACCATTTTTGAAAAACAAATATGGTTATGTATTAATCCAAATATACTTAAAAATCACCTTAGACATCAATGGTCTAAACACACCAATTAAAAGACAGGGGTTGTCAGAGTGGATAAAAAACAAGACCCAACTATATGTTGTGTCCAGTATTATCAATGGAGATTTTAATACCCCTCTATCAGTATTAGACAGACAAATCCAGCAAGCAATAAATTCAGTAAGGACACAGTTGACTTCAACACCACCATCAATCAACTAGATATAATTAACATTCATAGATTACTTCATCCAACAGCAGCACAGTACACATTCTTCTCTAGCTCATATAAAACATTCCCCAGGATAGACTACATTCTGCACCATAAAGCACACCTTAACACATTTAAAAGAATAGAAATCATACAATGTTTGCTCTCAGACTCCAAGGAAATTAAACTAGAAATCAACTACAGAAAAAAGGCTGGAAAGTCCGAATTACTTGAAAATTAATACATTTCTAGATAACACATGGGTTAAAAATCTCTCAAGAGGCTGGGCGCAGTAGTTCATGCCTGTAATCCCAGCACTTTGGTAGTCAAGGTGGGCAGATTGCCTGAAGTCAGGAGTTCAAAACCAGCCTGACCAACATGGTGAAACCCCATTTCTACTAAAAATACAAAAAATTAGTGGGTGTGGTGGTGCACACCTGTAATCCCAGCTACTCGGGAGGTCGAGGCAGAAGAATCAGTTGAACCTGGGAGGTCGAGGTTGCAGTAAGCCAAGATTATGCCACTGCACTCCAGCCTGGGCGACAGAGCGAGACTGTCTCAAAACAAACAAACAAAACTCTCAAGAGACATTTAAAAATATTTTGAAGTAAATAAACATAAATTTTAAAATAGGATGTAGTGAAAGCAGTACTCAAACTGCAATTTATAGTATTGAATGTGTATATTAGAAAATAAGATCTAAAATCAGTAATATTTGTTTTTACCACAGGAAATAAGAACAGAACAAATTAAATCCAAAATAAACATAAGAAAAGGAATAATCAAAATTAGAGCATAAATCAGAAATAGAAAATAGGAAATCAACAGAGAAAAATTAGTCACACAAAAAGGTAGGTCTTCGAAAAGATCAATAACAATTGCTAAGCCTTAGCCAGACTAAGAAAAACAGAAGACACAAATTACTAACATCAAAAATGAAAGGGGGCCAGGCATGGTGGCTCACATATGTAATCCCAGCACTTTGGGAGGCCAAGGCAGGTGGATCACTTGAGGTAAGGAGTTGAAAACTAGCCTGGCCAACATGGCAAAACCCTACCTCTACTAAAAATACAAAAAGTAGCCAGGCATGGTGGCAAGCGCCTGTAATCCTAGCTCCTCAGGAGGCTGAGACAGGAGACTCGTTCGAATCCAGGAGGCAGAGGTTGCAGTGAGCTAAGATCACACCTCTGCACTCCAACCTGGGTGACAGAGCAAGACTCCATCTCAAAAAAAAAAAACAAAACAACAAAAACAAACAAAAAAAAAACAAAAAACAACAACAACAACAAGAGGGGACACAACTACAGTTCCCACAGACATTAAAAAGTTAATAAAGGAATATTATAAACAACTCTAAGCACACAAATTTAATAAACAAAGTAAAAGAATCAACTCCTTAAAAAGCACAATCTGCCAAAACTCACAGAAGAAATAGGCAATCTGAATGTCTGTATCTTTGAAAGAAATTGGATCAATAATTAATAACCTTCCAAAACAGAAGTCATTAGGCCCATATTGTTGTGTTGGTTAATTCTGCTAAACATTTAAGGAAGAAACTATACCAGTTCCTAAAGCAGAACATTTCCTGACCCATTCTATGCAGCCAGCATTATCCCAATACCAAAACCAAAGACATTACAAGAAAACTACAGGCCAACAGCTTTTACCAACATAAATGCAAAAATCCTCAGTAATATATTAGCAAATTGAATCCAACAATATATAGAAAGAATTATACAGTATAATCAAGTGGAATTTATTCTAGGTATGTGTATTAGTTCATTCTCTTGCTGCTACAAAGAACTGCCAGAGGCTGGGCACAGTGGCACACACCTGTAATCTCAGCACTTTGGGAGGCCCAGGCCGGTGGATCACCTGAGGTCAGGAGTTCAAGACCAGCCTGACTAATATGGTGAAAACCCATCTCTACTAAATACAAAAAATTAGCCGGGTGTGGTGGCACATCCTTGTAATCCTAGCTACTTGGGAGGCTGAGGCAGGAGAATTGCTTGAACCCGGGAGGCAGAGGTTGCAGTGAGCTGAGATCACATCATTCCACTCCAGCCTGGGCAACAAGAGTGAAACTCCATCTTTTAAAAAAAAAAAAAAAAAAAAAACTGCCAGAAAATGGGTAATTTATAACGGAAAGAGGTTTAATTGACTTATAGTTCAGCATGGCCAGTGAGGCCTCAGGAAACTTATAATCATGCCAGAAGGGGAAGCAAACATGTCCTTCTTCACATGGTGGCAGGGAGAAGAAAAATGAGTGACCAGTGAAGGGGAAGCCTCTTATAAAACCATCAGATCTCACGAGAATTAACTCACTATCACGAGGACAGGATGGGGAAAACCATCCCCATGATTCAGTTGTCTCCACCTGGCCCCTCCCACAACACATGGGGATTATAGAAACTACAATTCAAGACAAGATTTGGGTGGAAACATAGCCAAATCATATCACTATGCAACCCTGGGTTAAGATTCAAAAATCAATTAATGTAATCCATTACAATAGCAGGCTAAAGAAAAAAATCAAAATCACACTGATACTGAAAAAGCATTAACAAAATCAAAAATCATTCATGATAAAAACTCAGCAGACTAGGAATAGAGGAGCAATTTCCTCACCTTGAAAAGAACATCTACTAAAAACCTACAGCTAACATTATCTTAATGGTGAGGAACCCAAAGTTTTACCACTAAGATTAGAAAGAAGGCAAGGATGTCTACCCTCACCACTGCTTTTCAGCATCATACTGTAAGTTCTAGCTAATGTAATAAAACAAGAAAAGGAAATAAAAGGTATAAAGATTAGACAGGAAGAAATATATCAAATTCTCTCTCTTCATAGAGGACATAATAGTCTATGTAGAAAATCTGAAATAATCACAAAAAAACTCCCGGAACTAATAAGTGATATAGCAAAGTGGCAGGATACAAAGTTAATTTCCAACATCAATTGCTTTCCTATAAACCAGCAATAAAGAGGTAGATTTTGAAATATAAAACATTACCATTTATATTATCACTCCTAAAAATGAAATACTTAGCTGTAACTCTTACAACACATGTACAAGATCTATATGAAGTAAACTACAAAACTTTGATGAAAGATGACAACTAAATGGAGAGATATTCTGTGTTCATAAATAGGAAGAATCAACATTGTCAAGATGTTCAGTTCTCCACAACTTGATCTACAAATTCAACACAATCTCAACCAATCCCATGAAGTTATTTTGTAGATATTGACAAACTGATTCTGAAGTTTATATGGAAAGGGCCAGGCATGGTAGCTCATGCCTGTAATCCCCAAAACTTTGAGAGGCCAAGGTGGGAAGACTGCTTGAGCTCAGGAGTTTAAGACCAGCCTGGGTAATGTAGTGAGATCCCATCTCTACAAAAAAAAATTTTAAATTAGCTGGGCATAGTGGCGTGTGCCTATAGACCCAGCTACTTGAGAGGCTGGGGTGGGAGGATCGCTTGAACCCATGAATTAAAGGCTTCACTGAGCTGTGATGGCACCACTGTGCTCCAGCCTGGGACACAGGTTGAGAAACCATCTCAAAAAAATAATAAAAACTAAAAACTAGGTTTATATGGAAAGGCAGAGGTCTCAGAATGGCCAACTCAATGTTAAAGAAGAACGAAGTTGGAGGACTGACTCTACCTGACTTCAAGATTTATTATGAAGCTACATAATCAAGACAGTGTGGCATTGGCAAAAGAACACTAAATAGGCCAATGGAACGGAATAGAAAGCTCAGAAATAGACCTACATAAATATAGTCAACTGATACTCAACAAAGGAGTAAAAGTAATACAACAGAGAAAAGACAATCTTTTCAACAAAGACTGTGGAATGGTCAACAATCTTTGTAGACATCTATATGCAAAGAAATAAACCTAGACACAGATCTTACACCCTTCATAAAAAATTAACTCAAAATAGATAATAGACCTAAATTTAAAATGCAAAACTATAAAATTCCCAGAAGATAACTAGATGACCTTGCAGAACAATGACTTTTTAGCTACAACATCAAAGGCACTATCCATGAAGGAAATAACTGATTAAACTGGACTTCATTAAAATAAAACACTTGTGCTCTATGAAAGACAATGCCAATGGAGTAAGACAAGTCACAGACTGGGAAAAAATACTTTCAAGAGACTTGAAAAAGGACTGTCATTCAAAACATACAAAGAACTCATAACTCAGCAATAAGAAAATGAGCCCCAAAACACAAACAGAACCTCACCAAAGAAGATAAAAGATGGCAAGTATGTGAAAAGATGTTCAACATCATATCATTAGGGAATCAAAAGTACAACAAGATACCACTACAGATCTACAAGAGTGACCAAACTCCAAAACAGTAACACCACCAAATGCTGAAGTGGGTGAGAAACAATGGGTACTTTCATTGCTGGTGGGAATACAAAATGGCACATACCCACTTTCAAATACCATTTGGCCATCTCTTATAAAATTGAATATATTCTTACCATGCAATCCTACAACGCTCTCCTTGATATTTACCCAAAGAAGTTGAAAACTTAGTCTACACAAAAACCTGCACATGGATGTTTATAGCTTTATTCATAATTGCCAAAACCTTGGAACAATCAAAACATCCTCCACTAGGTTTGTGGGTAACTGTTTTACATCAGATGATGGAATATTATTCAGCACTAAAAATATATGAGCAATCAAGCCATGAAAAGACATGGAGGAAACTTAAATATGTATTACTAAGTGAAAAGTGAATGAAGCCAATATGAAAAAGCTACATACTGTATGATTCCAAGCATGTGACATTCTAAAAAATGCAAAACTATGAATATAGTAAAATGATTACTTGGCAGCGATGATGGGGATGAACAGGCAGAACAGGGGATTTTTAGGGCAGTAAAAACAATGGCAGATAAATATCATAAGTTTGTCTAAACCCACAGAATGTATAACACCAAGAATGAACCCTAATGTAAAACATGGACTTTGGGTAATATGTTCATGTAGGTTCATTAATTGCAACAAATGTACCAAGTACAGAGGGAAATGCCGATAGTAGGGATGGCTCCGGAGGGCAAAGGAGGAACAGTGAGTATATGAGATATTTTACCTTCTGCTCAATTTTGCTATGAACCTAAAACTGCTCTTAAAAAATAAAGATGTTTTAAAGTTTATGAATTAAAATAAGACATAAAATTGGTAAAATACAAGTTAGGTCTGTAGTTAAGAGTAGTACACCAAAGTTAATTGTTTTCATAAAATATTATTATTATTATTATTTTTTGAGACGGAGTCTGGCTCTGTCGCCCAGGCTGGAGTGCAGTGGCCGGATCTCAGCTCACTGCAAGCTCCGCCTCCCGGGTTTACGCCATTCTCCTGCTTCAGCCTCCCGAGTAGCTGGGACTACAGGCGCCCACCACCTCGCCCGGCTAGTTTTTTTTTGTATTTTTTAGTAGGGACGGGGTTTCACCGTGTTAGCCAGGATGGTCTCAATCTCCTAACCTAGTGATCCGCCCGTCTCCGCCTCCCAAAGTGCTGGGATTACAGGCTTGAGCCACTGCGCCCGGCCTTAAAATATTATTGTTAAATAAAGTGTTATCTTTGGGAAATAACTGAGTGACAGGTAAACAGGAACTCTGTAATATTCTTACAACTTTTTATGAGTTTAAAGCTATTTCAAAAAAAGCTTTTACTGCAGGGCACAGTGGCCCATGCCTGTAATCCCAGCACTCTGGGAGGCCGAGGCAGGATGATCACTTGAGCCCAGGAGTTTGAGACCAGACTGGACAACAATACCCCATCTATACAAAAACTAATTTTAAAAAATTAGCCATCATGGTGGTGAAAGCCCTGTAGTCCCAGGTACATAAGGAGCTGAGGCAGTACTGCTTGAGCCCAGGAGTCTAAGATTACAGTAAACTATAATCGCACCACTATACTCGGGCCTAGGCAACAGAACAAGACCCTGTCTCTTAAAAAAAAAAAAAAAAAAGAGGTAAGTTAGTCAAATGAAAAATGAAGAAGGCTATTATTTACCAGAATTTATATACACCTTAATGTTGCAATGTATCTAGCATTTTTCTAAGGTAATAACATCTATATTTCTATTTTAGAAACATTTTACAACTCTGTTCTTTAAAATACGACAGACGTAAGTTCTCAGTGGTTCAGTATAAAGTTTTAGGCATAGCAGAAGAGAAAATTCTGGATGAGAAAAATAAGTCTTGTATTATTAATTACCTTTCTAGGAGAGCAAACTATAAGGAACAATATATAAATTCTAATGGAAGACATGATATAGGTAATAGATCCAAGAGATAATCCAGACCACCATTAGGCTCAATTCTCTTATGACCACCACACTGAGACAATTTTTGAGTCAGGACAAATAAGTAATAAATTTTTATTAGCATCTTTTCAATTCTACAAATTTTAAAAGTCATTATACATTTTTAAAGGTTACTAAAAATTACTGAACTATGTCTCCACTTAAAATGGAATCAAAGTAATTTATATAATTTTCACCTTTAATATTCATAATTTTTTATTTAAAAGTAGAATAAATTTTAACTCTAAAAAGATTGTTACATCTTTTTAGAATTGAAATTACATTTCAATGAGTGTAGCTCTGCTGTAGTTCATGAGGTTTATAGTTAAGAAATATTTAATTAAGTAAACGAATTCATTTATACCAAACCAAAACAAACCAAAAAAAATGTGTATGTATGATGAGACAGTTTATATATGGTAATTACAGATTTGAAATTAAGTCCCCTTTGCAAAGATCAGTGCATCTGGACTGGTTAATCCAATAAATTATCATCTTCGAATAAGAAACCAAAAACAAAAATGACACTTTGGAAAGAAAAATAATAGTTTCAAAATGAAAGTTACTCTTCCCCTTATTTTAAAATACATAACATTTTCTAAAATGCAAAATGGAAAGGTTTAATACACAGGAAAAACATTGCATACCTTAACTAAACAAACTAGAAAGAAAACATATTTATATACAGAACTAAGATGAATCCATGCATTATTTTTACAAATATTCACATAGATGGTTTAGAGATAAGTAATTAAGTGTGTCTCATTAACTAATGGATGCTTTCTAGCCTCTGTCTTCATTAATTTTATTTTCTATTCAACAAAAAATAATGCTTTCAGGATATATTACATATAGAGCAATATCATTTTTATCAGTAATTTGTCTGAAAAAGAGAAAAACTTAAAGCAGAAGCCTACAAAGCAAAGCAAAGTACAAAGCAAAGAGTAATCACAATGTTTGCAAAATAGAAATGTGTGACTTTAACTTTATAGCAGGCTGCCTAATTAATCCAGACAGTAGAGAAAGCAGACTGAGGCAGGAAGTAAGAGGTAGGACTAAACTGTTAAGAAGATAATCATTTAAAATAAAACTTTAGAATCCTTATTCTAGGAATTCCTTTAATTCTACTTTGCAACTTTTAATAGGTATACTAATTTACACAGGACACACTACCATTTACTATGTAACTTTAAAGCGTTCAGTTAAGAAACTGGTCACCAATGAGGTGAGAGGCACCAGGGGAAAAAGCCAACCTGCTGAGGAAGACAAAAGAGGGGAAAGACGGAAGCTGGATCTTTTCTAATGTAGTTTAGCCACTATACTGATTCTGGAACCATCTACCTCTACACTTCCTGCTATGAGAAATAATGTCTTTGTCTTTAAATGTCTTTAAAAAAAAAGAAAAGAAAAGAAGAAAAGAAAAGAAAACTGGTCAAAAAGTTTCACATAAGATTCGTTTAAAAATCTTTTTTTTTCCTTAGAACAAAAATGGTTAAAAACTTGGGTTTTCTAAAGAAACTTGTATTAATATGAAGCTATGAAGATACACAAAGCTGAAGTATCTGAAACCATTTGGCTGCCTGTAGTCTTCAGCAAGATCACAAAGTACTCAAAAATTCTTTGACCTGAGGAAAGGAAGAAAAAAAAAATCAGTATAATTCCTTGACTAATTTGAGGTATCTGATATTCCTCTTCATTTAAAAATATATAATAGTTGAAGACCCCAGCCGTATAAGTAACTATCACAATGCCATTGCATTTACTTTCCAAAGAAATATTATTAAGGCCAGGCCCAGTGGCTCATGCCTGTAATCCCAGTGCTTTGGGAGGCCGAGGTGGGTGGATCACTTAAGGTCAGGAGTTTCAGACCAGACTGGCCAACATGGTGAAACCCCCCATCTCTACTAAAAACACAAAAATTAGCTAGGCATGGAGCATGCACTTGATATCCCACCTACTTGGGAGTCTGAGGCAAAATTGGTTAAACCTGGGAGAAGGAGATGGCAGTGAGCCAAGATTGTGCCACTGTACTCCAGCCCAGGCGACGCAGCAAGACTGTCTCAAAAAAAAAAAAGAAAGAAAGAAATATTGTTAAATACTTCAGTAGTAAAAGATGAATGACCTAAAAGGTCATTTTAGGAGTTACTTATTGCTCTGTCGCCCAGGCTGAGTACAGTGATGCAGTCAAAGCTCACTGCAGCCTTGAACTCCTGGCTAGGTGCACACCATCATGTCTGGCTAGTTTTTGTTTGTTTTTTTATAGAGATGAGGTCTCACTATGTTGCCCAGGCTGGTCAGGAACTCCTGGGTTCAAGCAGTCTTCCCACCTCAGCCTCCCAAAGTGCTGGGATTACAGGTGTGAGCCACTGCATCTATCAATTTTAGATACAGTTGTAAAATAGCTGTAACACCAATTTTATAATCTCTTTGTTTAATATCATAGACCATTGACATATGCAGCTTTAACACTGATAACATTAATAAGCACAAAAGTTCAGGCAACTCTGAAGATCAAACATGTAGTAGATTTGTCATGTTTCTGAAGCACATATGTGAATCATACTCTGCAATGTCAGTGTGTGGGGAAAATCATATAAGGAGTCAATGAACCTAGCCAATTGACCATAATGTAAGAATATGCTTGTTCTCCACATATTCTAGGCTACTCAATAATTCTCAAGAGACAAAGATTATTGCCTTGTAAAAATACCTTAAAAAGAACGTCAACTGCTAACATTATTAATAAAAGTAAATATAATAACGTGAAATGATTCTTAGTCAAAACAAAGAAGTGTTAGATAAAATTAAAAAGTGATTTACAAAGTCAGTTAAATTGATGGTTGGCTGTTAATACTTAATGCTGACTTAATTTCATTTAATAGTATTATAAGTTAATTTATCCTATATTTTTAACATCATTAATAGTATGAAGAGGTCACTGGAATTTTCCAGATAAGCTTTAGTTCATATCATGGGAAAAACAACTACATGTATACGCTACGGTAGTTATATAAAAAGTCAAGATTTTCAAAATCCTTATTATATCCCTTATGAATGTCAAGTCTCTATTAAACAGTAGACATTATGTCACAAAAGAAAGGAAAAATCAAATTTCTCTCAAAACTAAACCAAATTGTGGTTTCTTCTTTATAGCTTAATCACTGAGTTATCAACATGGGTATAGGGATATTTGTTATACAAATTCCCTTACTATTCTCTGTCAAATCTTCATCAATAAATTCTCGCCCAGTCCCTTTATCAAGGGGCACCACTCACTTAACAGAATATGGTCAACTCCCAGTGATTTGAGCGATAAATACACTGTGATTAAGACAATGACTCAATGATTAAGCAATGTCAATTAATCCTTGACATGATCCCAAATGAAACTGAAAACTAAAACCCTCAATCTCAAGACTTTAGCCAACGTAAAAATGGATGAGATCCATATCCTACAACTTTAAATATCCTCCATATTGAATTTAGTTGAAAAAGATAAATTTAACTTCACAAGAAGTTTATTATTAAAGTATCTAAAGATTGGTGGTGTAGGGAAGAGAGGAAGAAATGGGGACAAAGCAGAGAAAAAGGGGGTGAGAAAGAACTTTTGTTATTATGATTATCCCTATCCTACAGATAGAGGCACTGAAGGATTAAAAAACAATCCTTGTTTTATTTTTATTTATTTAACTTTTTTCTAAAACATCTGTCAGATTCTGAGATTCCGAAGGATCCTTATTTTAACTCAGGCCACAAAGCTAGAATTTAGTCAGGACTGGAATCTAAACAGTCCAAAATCTTCTAAAGCTCTTAACTGTTTCTTAATGTAACTTTATGGAACGTTTTCTATTAGAAAATTGTTTTCTCACAAGTCAGTACACTTTTTTAGAAAAAACAAATATTTGTTTGTAGTCTGTCTAAATCTACCTTTTCAACCAGACTTTCATGTTTGTCTTTAAAGTCTTCATTAACATCCAGTATTAAGATAGGCACCTCTTGAAGATAATCGAAGTCGGTTCTGTTTAAAAAGAGAGATTAATAAAATAATCAGAAATGTAAAAAAAAAAAGAGAGAGAAACATTAAAAATTCATTCGTATGTCCTCGGAAAATCAAAATGTTGTCAATCATTTACTCTAAAGTTACTTTGCAATACTTCATCTGGCAGCCCCTTCTTTCTCATTTAGATTTACCACATGGAGCCAAAAAACTCGGGTACAAATATATAAAGCTGGGTACTGTAACATATGATTCTCTTCAAAATCGAAAAACAGATAATAAAGGAGGAATTTCTGCACTTTAAAGATGAGAAAACTAAAGTTCAGAATTGTCATTCTGAAGCTCAGAGGCTATTCAAGGTCACACACCAATAAGTAAGACTGGACTTGAGCCAAGATCTGACTAATAACAAAGTCTATCCTCTCAACAACCATGCTATACAATGTCCCAAGTCAAAATTCTTTCTGAAAGAGTAACTAAATAATGTACAGATATATTTCCTACTTTATCACTTAAAGTGAAATTTCATATATTATACTATCAATACCACCAAGGGATACTAGTTATAAAAACTTTAAGGAAATAGGATCTCATTGCTATCAACAGAATCAAAATCTATACCTAGTTCTGAAAGATACCAATAAGCAAAATGACTGAAAATTTTACATGTTGCTAGTCATATCTTCCAAATTTTAGATTAAAATTTAACAAAGGTATTTAAAATGAATAGTAAATAAAAATAAAGAAGTCTTACTTCAGTGTCCTATGCAGGAGCCAGCTTTCGTGTTTATAATGAAGCTTCTCTAAATATTCAAGAGGAATGCCTTGCTCTTCATTTCTTCCCCGTAAATATATTCTATGTAAGCATTTCTAAAAGCAAGTAATAAGAGATGGAAGAAAAAGGCAGTGAACAATTATTCTTGTCTGCTGCCATCAAAATTTTCTTTTCTGTGTCTCTCTACTCATGCTAGCCAAAATCTCTACTTATTACTTCTTAAAAGTTGAAATAATTCATTTTTCCCTCCATGAGCTTTTCAGCCACTTGGTGGCTCTAAGCCAAGTGGTACTTTCAAAAATAAGTTAAAATAAGTCTATAAATTTTTGGTATCCACACATGAAATACACTGAGTTTGATAAAAAGGAGAAAAAAACTAAACATCTACTTAAAATGTTCAGAGACAACAGCTAAAAGGTATGCCAATCTATAAACACAATCTTACTTTGCTGTTAACCAAACTTGACTATAAAATATCTATGTTCAGTTCACATAAAACCACTAAAGGCAGTGGTTCTTAATGTGATGAAAACTCTATACCAGCACAACCAAAACAACTTTGGAATGTTTTATGCCTGTCCTATATCTGCATTATCAAATAAGGTAGCCACTAGCTACCTGTGGTTTTTAAGCACTTGAAATACGGCTAGTGTGATGACCAAGGAACTAAATTTCTAAATTTTAATAACCCTAAATTTAAATAGCCACATTGGACAGTGCAGCTCTAGATTATGTTCCCCCAAAAGCACACATACATAAAAAATTTTGTATAATTTGTGGGGGCTTATAGACCCTGAGAAACTCTTCATGCATTCCAAGAAATAAAAGCCTCCAACCTAAATGACATGCATAAGACCATCGCAGCATACAAACTGTGTTTCAAACTCTAAATTCTCTTTTCAACAATTAATCCTTTCGTCAAAAGATATCAGAAACAATACTGATGAAATTATCAGTATTAAAATGAAATTATTAGTATTCTTTGTTTTTTGGTGTTTGTACTATTTTCATAACTTTAAGAAACCTTTTCAAAAATAAAAGAATTTCAAAATTATTATAATTGCTAAATTCTAGCTTAATAGTGACTATAAATGTTTCAAGCAAAATGAAATTATTAGTATTCCTTATGCTCTTTTTCACATTTTTATTTACTATTTTTGTAATTAAGAACAAAAAAAATTTCAAAAATAAAAGTGAATTTCAAAATTAACTTTTGAAATTGCTAAAGAATTGCTAAATCCTCGCTTACTTAATGAAGAACAAAATCTTTACTTAATGGAGAACAAAATCATCCGTTGGAATCAGAAACCTAATTTCTTTGAAAACCCAGCTTTGACAACAACACAGTATTCTAATTTTAGGCCAGAAGTTATGACATTTACATTCATCAGTGCCTACCCTGTGACTTAAGGAAAAAATGAGAATTAAAAAACAGAAACAATAGAAATGCAAGCACCAAAACCAGAAAGCTTCTGATTAAATGTAAGATCTTAATATTTAGGTTAGTTTTATGAAAGGCATCTATTTGGTCTTCCTGTATTCATTATATAACATCATATGTAAATAGAATAGCTATGTTATAACCTATCACAAAAAGCATCTTTTCAAGTGAGCTCCCTTAATGGAAAATGGCAAGGGTCCTCTAAGTCTTTTCCCAACTATAGTTGCCATTATCGACTCATTTCCAAGGCACAAACAACCATAATAAAAGATTTCTTGAAATGGACCTCCATCAGCATCGCCATTCATTCAATAAATATTTACTGAGCTCCTACTATATGCTCCAACAGTGCCGACCACTGGGTGTTCTAGGCACTGGAAATTCAACAGGAATCAAAATACCCAAGGTCCCGCCTCAGCAAGCCTATATTCTAGGAGTTGCTTGACCACATTCATTACTTTAACTGTGATGAATGAGAAGAATCTGCAAATGTTGGGAAGAAATAATGAGTAAAATAAAAAAGGATTGAGGAAGCACAAAGAGCCTAAAAAAGCAACTTGCCCAGGCTGGGATTCCAATTTGCTGAGAAAAAAGAATGCTCCTATCTACACAGTTACAAGTTTCTAATTTAGAGGTGGGGAGTGGGAGGTTGGGAGGCTGGAGTTAAACTAAATTGCCCTGATTACATACCACTAAAAAGAGTTCTAAATATTTATTTAAATTTTCAATGCAATACATTTTTATTGGGTTTTACCTCTGGAGTGGCTCGAAGATAAATGATTCCATCCAATTCAAGGCTTTGGCCAAATTGGTTATTCATCCAGTCATGCCAGTCTTGATAAATTGTCCACTCTGTTTCATTCATGCATTCAGATTCATACAAATTAGATGCAAAAATATACCTAAAAGAGAGTCTTCATCAACACATGTATCATTTCAAAAAAAAAAAAAAAAAAACAAAGAAATAAAAAAGAAAACACGAACATGAAACATTCTCCTAAATTCAGTGGCACATAGTGCCATGGAAAGCAGAAAAAGACAGGAGTCTTTCCATCATGTTTTTGGCCAATGGTTCTCAAAATATGGAGTGAGGACCCCATGAGTCCCCAAGATATTCTAAGGGGTTCTGTGAGAGGCCAGATTACTTCATATACCAATATACTTCAAACAAACAAACATATCATAACAGATTAAATACAGAAGCATAAATAAAAATCCAGCTCTTTTAATAAGTGAGGCATTAAAGATATCTGCAAAAATGTAAAGCAATGATACTTTTCTAGCTACTTTTTATTTTAGAAAATATAACTTTTTGTGAAGTGTATTTATATTAATATGTAATGAATTTATTATTGCTAGTTTTAAATCATTTTTGTGCATCTCAGTTTCTAGTAATGCAAGTATCAATAGGACAAGCTCTTTGGATGCCTCGATAGTTATTAAGAACTGAAAAGGGTCCTGAGATCAAAAAGTCTGAGAACCTCTGTTCTGAGCTAACTTTGGAGGTCAAAAGAATCCTAGCATAAGTAGAGCAATTCTAAGTCCCCTTAGAGACTTTTATCTACTTGCTCCAGGTAAGAGTCTAGGATATAGATCCAGATTTAACCAGAGCAGATGAGAATTTTAAAAGGGTTAGAGGGAAAAACAACTTCTCTGCAAATTTAAATGAGATGGGCACCATCATATTCCCAACAGTTTCTATGGAAGCTGGGGATTAATAAATGCAATAACTTCCCTAATGCCATTAGTACCAGACTGCTGAGGGATTTAAATATCATTTTCCATCTTAAATCCCCAACTCAGCCATTCATATTACTAATTCCCAGGAAACATTAAAAAAAAAAAAAAGGAAGAAAAGAAAAGAAAAAGAAAAAGTCCAGTTCTAAGATAAAAACTTCAAATGGCCACGTATAAGCCATTTATACATACCTGTCACTATACACAGATCGTTCAAAAAGTAATACAGGTTTCTCTGCATCTTTGAGCTTGCCATTGAGAGAGGCAAGCTGAGCTCTTATTCGACTGAGACAGGCATATGTTTGGAAGGTAAAAGACCATCGTTCAGGTTTCTCATACATCATCTGAAGAACATTCCCACCATTTTTCTGAGACGTTGTAAGTTCCTATTTTGAATGTGCAAAAAGAAAAGCAAAATTAATTATAAGGCTATTTTAATTTTTTAAGGCTAAAAAAGAAAAGTCAGATAAATAAATGCAATCATGATTAGCAAAACCAAGATGATTAAGTTCCCTTTCTCATACTCTTTCCCAATATATTTTTCAGATTGTCTGAGGTCTGGAAAAATCCTTAGATCTTTCTCACAAGAGGTTACAAACTAATAACCTATGGAAGAAATCCTTGTTTGGTCCAAAAGGCCTTTTTAAAACTTTGACTTAGTTTGTCAGTATTATTGTCAGTATTTAAAAGCTAAATAATTTCACATAAAATATTTGGATTTACATCTTCTTTTTCTTTTTCTTTTTTTGAGAGGGAGTCTTGCTCTGTCTCCCAGGCTGGAGTGCAGTGGCACAATCTCAGCTCACTGCAACCTCCACCTACTGGGTTCAAGCAATTCTCCTGCCTCAGTCTCCCGAGCAGTTGGGACTACAGGCGCATGCCAGCCCGACTAATTTTTTGTATTTTTAGTAGAGATGGGGTTTCACCATGTTGGCAAGGATGGTCTTGATCTCCTGACCTCATGATCCGCCCACCTCGGCTTCCCAAAGTGCTGGGATTACATCTTCTTTTTAAAAATGAAAAAAACCAAGCAGTACCGTGCCCATATTCCCTCTTGGCAAAAATCAGCTAGAGTCAAGTCACAGATGCCTCCTTTAGATGGGATATATGCTCTCCAGCTTATTAACCCCCACCATTCCCAGATGATTTTCAGAACAGGCCTGATACATTCATTTGGCTGTCTGGTACCTTTAGGCATTTGTATTTGTAACCCTCCAATCTTCTAATATAATAGAATAGTTCCTCCCCCAGATTTTGTAATTCAATACTTTTATTGTTAGAACTACATTTTCCATGTTGAGGAAAAATACAAATGTAAATTTTAAAATGAAGTAAAAACTCTTACCATCTTTTATCTGAGTTAGAACTAGCATCTGGAAACATGAATTATTTTTCTCTTTCTATAAAGTTTTCCTAGTTCTGTCCACCAAAACGTCTATAAACAATGAGAACCTTGTAGGAATATACAAAAATATCACCCAGATTATAATCTCTAAATACCATTTCCCACTGAAAGGAATTAAATTCTGATTCTAAATCTGGGGAAGAAAATATACAAAATGAGCTTCATCTTGTATATTTTAGGAAACTATTACAGACCACTGGGATTGTGCCAAGGACACAAGAGCCAACATAAATAAAGCTGCCACTGGTCAAACAAAGAATTTGAACATCGAAAATGAATGGGAGGCAAAAATCCATGAGCTTATAATACTAAAAACAACAACAACAACAAACCTCTAGTCATGTTTTGAGGCTCCTAAGGCACAAATTATTCTGGGAATGTGTAGGTGAAAAGAAAAAAAAGTCCCATTTTATTTTGGCCTTTCCTGTATAAATACTTTCAGGGTAATAAAGTGGTATATGAAGAAGAGGTCTTTATTCCTGAAGAATCTCAGCCAATAAATCTAGAAGGCTGGAGAAGGAATATCACCTTTTACAACACCTACTAATATACTGCAATGAGGCAACAATTAGCAATAGATGCTATTATTAAAGTTAATTGGGAATTTTGTAATGGATGAATCAAGCTGACAAAACCTAAACTGTTTGATTTTAACATCACAAAACATATCTTTTTGATGTAAAGAAATACACATCACCAACTAGGAATCTTGCCAAAAAAGAATTGAAAGTAAATCTAATCAAGTCTGTCTCTACCTGTAAATTTACTGGAAATACAGAGAACTGAAAAACATGTTAAATTTTACCAGAGATACACTCAGCCAAAACCAGAATGAGGAAAATTATGTAGAACAAATGACCCTGTTTCTTCAACAAATAAATTATAAAGGAAGAAAAGGAAGAGACAACCTAGATTAAAATTTAAAAGCATATCAAGGCTGGGCCGGGTGGTTCACGCCTGTAATCCCAACACTTTGGGAGGCCGAGGCAGGCAGGTCACCTGAGGTCAGGAGTTCAAGATCAGCCTGGCCAACATGGTAAAACCCTGTCTCTACCAAAATTATAAAAAATTAGCCAGGCGTGGTGGCACGCACCTGTAATCCTAGCTACTGGAGAGGCTAAGGCAGGAGAATCACTTGAACTGGGGAGGCAGAGGTTGCAGTGAGCTGAGATCGTGCACTACACTCCTGCCTGGGTAACACAGCAAGACTCCATCTCAGAAAAATAAATTAATAAAAATAAAAAATAAATAAAAGGCATATCAACCAGCAAATGTAACATGTGTGAACCTTGTTTGGTTCTTAATTTCAAAAAATTATGAAAACATTATTAGACAATGGGGAAATATGAACACAGACTGGATAAGATGATAAAAAGAATTATTAATCTTTTAGATGATATTTTTTAAAAGACTATATTTCCAGAGTTCTCTTTGAGTCTTTGTTTTCTCCAGATGAAGTAATATATTCTCTAAGATAGAGGTTCTTCAAAATATAGTAGGAAAAGCTCCAGGGGTCTCTGGATCTTTTCAGGAGGCTAAAATTCTGGAGATCTGTTCATAATGACCTAAATATGCTTTTAACATTACTGAGCTGTACACTTAAAAACGGTTCAGATGATAAATTTTATATTTTTGCCACAATAAAAAAATTAATCACTAAAAAAGACCACATACCTCATTTTATTTGAATTTCTCAATAAATATAATCTCTCTTGCCCAAAGCAATTTCAAAGTTTACCATATTAAAATAACTTAGAGAACCAATCTTGATTCATCACCTAACCAAAAAAATAATAAACTAGTTCTAAAAATACAAACATGTAAATTCAAACTGAATCAAAAATCTGAAATAGAATTTTCAGCTATGAAGATGTTACTGTCTCTTAGTTTAATAGTGTAACAGATTAGAAAATTAACAGTAAGCCAGGGTATCATTATCTGGTTCTTCAGGATAATTTATGAGTCATATAAAACATTTTCTTTTGATCCTATGATGAAATTTGAGACAAATTGCTAGGGTTTTTTGTATGCAAGTATAAATGTTAAGAATAAAATACATATTAAAAATTTATCCAGCCAGGTGAGACAGCTCAGGCCTATAATCCCAGCACTTTGGGAGTCCAAAGCAGGTGGATCACGGAAGCTCAGGAGTTCCAGACCAGCGTGGGCAACATGGCAAAACCCTGTCTCTACAAAAAATTAGCCAGGTATGGTGGCATGCACCTCTAATCCCAGCTACTCCAGAGGTTGAGGTAGGAGAATTGCTTATGCCTGGGAGGTGGAGGTTGCAGTGAGCCCAGACTGTGCCACTGCACTCCAGCCTGGGTAACAGAGCAAGAATCTTGTCTCAAAAAAAAAGAAAAAAAAGAAAGAAAAAAATCTGAAAACTACTGTGCATCATCTTTACCAAACTGAATGTTTATCAAGATTTTCCCTCTGCAAACTATCCAGAAAAAAATATGAATGTGTCAGAGTGAAACTACACTAAATACAAATTGGTAGAACACTGTTAGATAGAAAGCAGTTTAGCTACATTTGTGGGGAAAAAAAATCTGTACCTTTTGGCCCAATTAATTCCACTTTTGAAAATTTACTTTAAAGAAATAATCTAAGCCAGGCGCGGTGGCTCACTCCTGTAATCCCAACACTTTGGAAGGCCAAGGAGGGTGGATCACAAGGTCAGGAGATGAAGACTACCCCGGCTAACACAGTGAAACCCCATCTCTACTAAAAATACAAAAGAAAAATTAGCGGGGTGTGGTGCAGGCGCCTGTAGTCCCAGCTACTCAGGAGGCTGAGGCAGGAGAATGGTGTGAACCTGGGAAGCGGAGCTTGCAGGGAGTCGAGATGGCTGCACTCCAGCCTGGGTGACAGAGCAAGACTCCATCTCAAAAAACAAACAAAAAAAAAGATATAATCTAGAATACAGATTTAACCACAAAGGTATTTATCACAGAGCTAAGCGAATAGGTTATCATTTCACTATTATTAGGCATTTATATTAAGTAAATAATAGTACATGCATACAATAAATTAGGTTGCCATTAAAAATCATTTACAGTAAATTTTTAATGATAATTTTAATTGCCCTGACATATAAATATTATGGGGGACGGGGAAGAAACAAAATACAAAACTGTATATACTGTTTTATCAAGTAAGATCTATGGTTATCTCTGGATAATAAGGTTATAGGTAAGTTTTATTCCTATCTTTTGATAATTTCTAATATTTCCTTAACTTCAAACAGTAAACAAGTATTACTTTATAATATTTTTAAAATTATGTATCACCTCCACCAAAATGTAATATATTACATTATTATTTCAACTATGTAAAAGATACATACAGAGTGGTAGAATTATGGATAATTTTTATTCTGTCTCTATAATACATATCCATTGTCACTTTATGAAAGAATATTTGTTTTATAGGAAGTACAGATTACTGCCAAGGTAAGTGAAAAACAGAAATATCAAGGTCAGCTATAAAATCATTTATCTTTTAATTCTAAGTCTAATCTTTGTAAACATTGCAGAAGAGTTGAATTAAGTTCAATTGTAAAAGATCAGAGTCTACCAAATAAGATAATTATAAAATAGCCAACAGGCCCAGGAATGGTGACTCATACACCTAATTCCAGCACTTTGGGAGGCTGAGGCAGGCAGACTGCTTGATCCCAGGAGTTTGAGACAAGCCTGGGCAACATTGGCAAAATCCTCTCTCTATAAAAAATACAAAACTTAGCCGGGCATGTTGGCGCGGGCCTGTAGTCCCAGCTACTGAGGAGGATGAGGTGGGAGGACCACTTGAGCCCAGGAGGTGGAGGCTGCAGTGAGCTGAGGTTCACCATTGTACTCTAGCCTGGACAACAAAGCAAGACTCAAAAAAATACAAGCCAACAAAAGTTATCACATCAATTCAAAAGATACAAGTGGAAGTGCTTTATCAAGCACTCTTAACTAATTTTCAAGAACGACTTATTGGGCCAGAGCAGTGGCTCACACCTGTAATCCCAGCACTTTGGGAGGCCAAGATGGGTGGATCACTTGAGGTCAGGAGTTCAAGACCAGCCTGACCAACATGGTGAAACCCCATGTCTACTAAAATTACAAAAATTAGCCAGGCGTGGTGGCACACACCTGTAATCCCAGCTCCAGCTACTTGGGAGGCTGAGGCAAGAAAATCGCTTGAACCTGGGAGGCAGAGGTTGCAGTGAGCCAAGATCACACCACTGCACTTCAGCCTGAGCAACAGAACGAGACTCCGTCTCAAAAAAAAAAAAATGAATGACTTATTAAAAGTAAAAAATATGCTGTTGTGTCATAAATAAGTATGGTTTACACCTTCTTTATCACAGTTACTAGTTTTTCAGTGGCTTACCAGCGGTAAGAAGTGTTGGATAAAAGTAAAATAGTATTGGTAATGCATATGTTAATTAGCTTGGTTTAACCATTCCACAATGTAGACATATTTTAAAACATCATGTTGTATACCATAAATATAATTTTTATATTATATATCATTTACATATGAATATAAAATTAAATATAATTTTAATCTGTAAATTTAAAAATATCTTTTTAAATTAAAAGTAAAATAGTACTTCACAATTAGTAACAGTGATCCTCCAAAAGAATTCAGCTCAATGAAAAACAAGAGACAGCTTCCTAGCAGTCTGCATATCTCAAAAATAAGCTAAAAGGAAACAATTAAATCAAAGCTTTGGGCCTAAATAATAACATAAATCACCATATAAAGTACATTATTATTATTTTAAAAAACATTCCATACCAAGATTGCTAATAATCTGAGTGGTATGTTTTAAAGATCATTCTTACCAAGAGTGATTTGGAGAAGGGAGAGATTACGTAATCTTCTTTGGTGCTTTGCCTCTTACTATTTTGCCAAAATTAGTGGTACCTTATCAATTGTATAGCAACATTTCGGCCACTAGGTGGCAGGTTAAAAAAAAAAAAAAGCTGAACCAGCAAAAGCTAAGCATATGGATGCACAATAAGTTGCTAAAGGAAGAGATCAGAGGTACCAAAGGCCCAATTCTTCCAAATCTACAAATGCCAAGAAGTGTGATGAAATGAGAACATCCAAAGTAGGACTGACCTTGCCAAGGTCTGAAAACAGTCACTTCTCATCACTAAGAGCATTCTAGGAAAAACTGACATTTGAATAGTGGGTGGTTCATACTATAACCTCAAGGAATAGATCAAGGATGAATCTGGGGAAGGACTACTGGATGAAGAAATAAAATCTCACTTCTTGAGTTTAGTGGAAGAAAATATCCAAAGATACAGGGAAGCCACCCACCCAACCATCCTCATATTCCACCACTCTATCTCAGAAATACTATCCCCACAGTGTGAAACTGTTTACAGAAGCACAGAGAATTAATAATGTAGCAGTCCCCAATACACACAAAACAGCTGAGGCCACCTTCCAAGAATGTGCACCAGACTCCAACAAAGGTAATCAAATTGTAACATCATGAAGATATGACCAGATTACAATAAACTGTCTGATAAAAGAATATGTTAATAATAATAGGATCACCTGCATGCTAGTTATAAAGAATGGCCAGTTTGGCATTCTGACTCTAGTATATGGAAAGAAAACGCCCCATTCCATAAACATGGATATCAGATTCAGAAAGCCATTAAGTCTTAAAATGAAGACAAATGTATTAATGCATCATAATCTGATGACATAGTCTGATTAACATGATTTAACTAATTCCTCTGGGCTCTGATTCCAAGCTCAACAGACAACCTTATTATAAATTGTCTTGTCTTGTATATGAAAGCAATGTTTTTCAACTTCTCTGCAATCTAACTAAAGGGTTCAATATACTCCCAACAGTAACAGTGATTCACTAGGGTGATGACTTTTAACTAGGAGGCATCCCACATATTTGAACCTCCAAGGGATTGTTATTTTAAAAAGCACTCAAATCCTTGAGATTCTTTCTTGTGTGTGCAAATTGTGGAATACATGAGAAATTTTGTACATGTACATAATGTGCAGTAATCAAATCAAGGTATTCAGGGTGTCCATCACCAGAGTACAATATATTTTTGCATTCTACTCTGCTGTAAAACACTGAATTATTTCTTCAAGCTTCCTGTATGTCTGTATACTTTAACTCACTCCTCTTCATCTTCCCCCTCCCCTCCACCTACCCTTCCCAGTTACTGTTATCTATTTTTCCACACTCTATCTCAAGTGTTCAAATTGTTTAGCTCCCAGAGATTCTTATGACTTCCTTCCACTGGTTGAGAATTATGAACCAAATAAAGAATAAACTGATCTAAATTCAATTACCTTAATGATTACATTTCTTTCTGCAAATTAAAATTTTTGGCATTTTGGTTTTATATATCAGTTTCCGTGCCCTTGGTTAATGTGAGGCATGCTGAGAGTCAAATGACAAATGTGTCAGCAGACCTTAAATGGAGGTCACCTAGTTTAAGAATACCCTCTATTTTCCAACACTGGTTTAATCTGGTTAGTTTCCAATACCTGAGGATAACTGCACTGACAGCTGACCCCAGAAATAAAAGGAAAAAGAGTTGCTTTTAGAACTTAAGTCTCTCCTTTCAAAAGGTAAGCAAACTTGAGTAGGCACTTCAGCAAAAAGCTATATAAAAAATGCAGTGAGAGAAGACAGATGGCCCAGACGAAAATGGGCAAAAGGACCCAAGTGGGCACTTCACAAAAATCAAAATGCCTAATAAACATATGAAAAGGAACACAGCCTCATTAGCAAGCGGGGAAATACAAATTAAACAAAAAAATAGTAAACACTCAGCAGAATGACAAAAATGAGAAAGCTAGACACTACTAAATGCTGGCAAAGACATGGATTAATGAGAGCTTGATTACACTGTGGGGAGAGAAAACTGGAAAGCCAGTTGGGAAAACAGGCATCATAACATTCCTAGTAATTTTACTTCTTATTCCTACGGAAACTTTTGCATGTATGCAAGTGAATTTACGTTCAGAGCAATGCTGTTTACATGAGCAACTAAACTGGAAATCATTCAAAAATCAATTAAAGGTATAAAATGAACAAACAGTGATATACGAATAAAATTAAATACTATAGGCCCCACATAGTGGCTCACGCCTGTAATCCCAACACTCTGGGAGGCCAAGATGGGCAGATCGCTTGAACCCAGGAGTTTGAAACCAGCCTGGGTAACATGGCAAAACCCCATCTCTATAAAAAATACAAAAATTAGCCAAGCGTGGTGGCACACAGGTGTGGTGGCCTATGGTGCTAGCTACTCTGGAGGCTGAGGAGGGAGGATCACCCGAGCCTGGGGAGGTTGAGGCTGCAGTGAACCATGGCTGTGCCACTGCACTTTACCTGGGCAACTGAGTGAAATCCTGTCTCAAAAAAACAGTATTTTTAAAAAACAAAATTCAATACTATATAGCTGAAAATAAACAAGCTATAGCTGCATATAACAATACGGACAAATTTCATAAATGTACTAAGTAAAAGAAGCGAGAGGAAAAAATACAAACAATGTAATTCCATTTATATAACTTCAAAAACAGACAAAACTAAATTATACTTAGAAGTACGTTTATGTATGCTCAAACAATTTTTAGGAAGCAGGAAAATTATTATCACAAAAGAATGGGATTGATTACCCCTAGCAGAGTAGTAACACAGGAAAGAAGATATTGTGATTGGAGAAGACAAATAGGGATTTCTGGAACGATAATGTTGTATTTCTTGACCTGGATAATGGTTATAAAGATGTCAACTTTAAAACTGTTCTTCAAACTGTACATTAGCTATCACCCACTTTTCTACAGATACATCATAATGCCAAAAATGTTTTTAAAAAGAAGCAAATAAACAAATTTACCCACTTTAAAATTCTACTGTAGACTAACCTTGCCTTTCCCCAAAAATCAGATGTAAAACATCAATTTCTTAAGATAATGAGGTCTATATGGGAAGAAAGCCCCTTTAAGATTTAGTCCTGGATATCCTAAGGATTGTAACATCATGTACTAAGGATTGTAACGTCATGTGTACTGAATTAGGCCCTAGGTCTAAAGTTAGCTATGCCTGGCAAACAGAAGGTGTATGAAAAAATATTTTTGATTATTCAAAACCATATATTCTCAAAGTCCATGGAATATCTTGCTAGTGATTCCTCTTTGCATATGTGATTTACATTGTAAATATTCAATTATTATTCCCAGAATTCCTTATACCAACGGCTAAATTTTTTTTAAACTTTTTTTTCCATTTTCTGACCTCCTCTGATCGAAGTAACTTGCTAGCATACATTTCCATTTTTAAGGTTTCTGCCTTACTGTTTTCAATTTCTTTTTTCTTTTAGAGAGGGTCTTGCTGTCACCCAGGCTGGGGTACAGTGGCATGAGCAGGGCTCACTACAGTCTCAATTTCTTGGGCTCAAGCAATCCTGCAACCTCAGCCTTCCAAGTAGCTGTAACCCCAAGTGCAGGCTACCACACCTAGCTAATTTTTAAATTTTTTGTAGAGATGGGGTCGCCCTATGCTGCCCAGGCTGGTCTCGAACTCCTGGGCTCAAGCGATCCTCCAGCCTCAGTCTCCCAAAGTGCTGGGATTGGCTGCTCTGCCAATGGAGCAGCCACTCTTTATTGCTTTACCTTCCTAATAAACTTGCTGTCACTTAAAAAAAAAAAAAAAGTTCTGGGATTACATGCATAAGCCACCACACCTGGCCTTGCTTTCAATTTCAATTCTCATTTCTCCAGAAATAAAAATCTTAGCAATGTCTCTCTCACACATACAACCATACATTTTAGTATAAAAAAGTGGAACTGTACTGTCATTCTCTTTCTTCCTCATTTGCAGCGCAGAATAGAAAAAAGCTAGGAAATTAAAACTTGTGCCCAGAGTGAAAGTCTGGCAAGAATGAAAGTAAAAAGAAATGAGAGTAAATGACAAAAGGCTTAAAAGGTAAAACTCAGTTACTGAATAGTACTTTTTTTTTTTTTTTTTTTTTTGAGACGGAGTCTCGATCTGTCACCCAGGCTGGAGTGCAGTGGCCAGATCTCAGCTCACTGCAAGCTCCGCCTCCCGGGTTTATGCCATTCTCCTGCCTCAGCCTCCGATGGAGTCTTACCTCTGTTACCCAGGTTGGAGTGTAATAGCGTGATCTCGGCTCACTGCAACCTCCCAGGTTCAAGCAACTCTCTGGCTTCAGCCTCCCAAATAGCTAGGATTACAGGCGCCCACCACCATGCCCAGCTAATTTTTGTATGTTTAGTAGAGACGGGGTTTCACCATGTTGGCCAGGCTGGTCTCGAACTCCTGACCTCAGGCGATCTGCCTGCCTCAGCCTCCCAAAGTGCTGGGATTACAGACATGAGCCACCACGCCTGGCCTTATTTGCTTGTTTTTAAACAAAACGTGAAAAGACACTGAAAGGCCGGGCGCGGTGGTTCATGCCTGTAATCCCAGCATTTTGGGAGACTGAGGCAGGCAGATCACCTGAGGTTGGGAGTTCAAGACCAGCCTGACCAACATGGAGAAACCCCGTCTCTACTAAAAATACAAAAAAAAAACTAGCCAGGCACAGTGGCCCATGCTTGCAATCCCAGCTACTCCGGAGGCAGAGGCAGGAGAATTGCTTGAACCTGGGAGGCGGACATTGTGGTGAGCCGAGATCGAGCCATTGCACTCCAGCCTGAGCAACAAAAGTGAAACTCCATCTCAAAAAAAAAAAAATTAGAAAAGACACTGAAGGAATTTAATTTGCTATTAGATTTTTTTAAACTTTATTTAACTTTTTAAAAACTTTTAAATTCCCGGGCAAGATGGCCGAATAGGAACAGCTCTGGTCTGCAGCTCCCAGTGAGACCAATGCAGAACACGGGTGATTTCTGCATTTCCAACTGAAGTACCCAATTCATCTCACTGGGACTGGTTATACAGTGGGTGCACCCCACGGAGGGCAAGCAGAAGCAGGATGGGGCATCACCTTACCTGGGAAGTGCAAGGGGTGGGGGAACTCCCTCCCCTAGCCAAGGGAAGCCTTGAGGGATGGTGCTATCCAGCCCAGATACTAGGCTTTTCCCAGAGTCTTCAAAACCCGCAGATCAGGAGATTCCCTCGGGTGCCTACACCACAAGGGCCATTTGGGCAGACATGGAGCTAGCTGCAGGACTTTTTTTTCATACTCCAGTGGCGCCTGGAATGCCAGTGACACAGAACCATTTACTCTCCTAGAAAGGGGGCTGAAGTCAGGGAGCCTAGTGGTCTTGCTCAACAGATCCCACCCCCACGGAGCCCAGCAAGCTAAGATCCACTGGCTTGAAATTCTCACTGCCAGCACAGCAGTCTGAAGTTGACGTGGGACGCTCCACTTCGTGGGGGGAGGGGCGTCCGCTCTTACTGAGGCTTCAGTAGGCGGTTTTCCCCTCACAGTGTAAACAAAACCACCTGGAAGTTTGAGCTGGGCGGAGCCCACCACAACTTGGCAAAGCCCTGTAGCCAGACTGCCTCTCTAGACTCCTCCTTTCTGGGCAGGGCATCTCTGAAAGAAAGGCAGCAGCCCCAGTCAGGGACTTATAGATCAAACTCCCATCTCCCTGGGACAGAGCACCTGGGGAAAGGGGCAGCTGTGGGTGCAGCCTCAGCGGACTTGAACATTCCTGCTTGCTGGCTCTGAAGAGAGCAGTGGAATTCCCAGAGCAGCGCTCGAGCTCTACTAAGGGACAGGCAGCATCCTCAAGAGGGTCCATGACTCCCGTGCCTCCTGACTAGGACACACCTCCCAGCAGGGATCGGCAGACACCTCATACAGGAGAGCTCCGGCTGGCATCTGGCAGGTGCCCCTCTGGGACAAAGCTTCCAGAGGAAGGAGCAGGCAGCAATCTTTGCTGTTCTGCAGCCTCCGCTGGTGATACTCAGGCAAACAGGATCTGGAGTGGACCTCCAGCAAACTCCAGCAGACCTGCAGCAGAGAGGCCTGTTAGAAGGAAACTAACAAACAAAAAGCAATAGCATCAACATTAACAAAAAGGACAATCACGCAAAATCCCCATCTGAGGTTCACCAACATCAAAGACCAAAGGTAGATAAATCCACAAAGATAAGGAAAAGCCAGTGTGAAAAGGCTAAAAATTCCAAAAACCAGAATGTTTTTTCTCCTCCAAAGGACCACAACTCCTCACCAGCAAGAGAACAAAGCTGGACGGAGAATAAGTGTGATGAATTGACAGAAGTAGGCTTCAGAAGGTGGGTTAAAACAAACTCCACTGAGCTAAAGGAGCATGTTCTGACCCAATGCAAGGAACTAAGAACCTTGATAAATGGCTACAGGAACTGCTAACTAGAATAACCAGTTTACAGAAGAACATAAATGACCTGATGGAGCTGAAAAACACAGCACGAGAACTTAGTGAAGCATACACAAGTGTCAATAGCCAAATCGATTAAGTGGAAAAAAGAATATCAGAGATTGAAGATAAACTTAATAAAAATAAAGCGTGACAATAAGATTAGAGAAAACAGAATGAAAAGAAACAAAGTCTCCCAAAAAATATAGGACCATGTGAAAAGACCAAACCTAGTTTGACTGGTGTACCTGAAACTGACGGGGAGAGTGGAACCAAGCTGGAAAACACACTTCAGGATTATTATCCAGGAGAACTTTCCCAACCTAGCAATTCAGGCCAACATTCAAATTCAGGAAATATAGAGAACATCACAAAGATGCTCCCTGAGAACAGCAACCCCAGGACACATAATCGTCAGATTCACCAAGATTAAAATGAAGGAAAAAATGTCAAGGGCAGTCAGAGAGAAAGGTTAGGTTACCCACAAAGGGAAGCCCATCAGACTAACAGTGGATCTCTCTGCAGAAACCCTACATGCCAGAAGAGAGTGTAGACTAACATTCAACATTCTTAAGGAAAAGAATTTTCAACCCAGAATTTCATATCCAGTCAAACTAAGCTTCACAAGTGAAGGAGAAATAAAATCCGTTACAGACAAGCAAATGCTGAGGGATTTTGTCACTACCACGCCTGCCTTACAAGAGCTCCTGAAGGAAGCATTAAATATGGAAAGGAAAAACCGGTACCAGCCACTGCAAAAACATACCAAAATGTAAAGACAACTGACACTATGAAGAAACTGCATCAACTAATGGGCAAAATAACCAGCTAGCATCATAATAACAGGATCAAATTCACACATAACAATATTAACCTTAAATGTAAATGGGCTAAATAGCCCAATTGAAAGACACAGACTGGCAAATTAGATAGAGTCAAGACCCATCAGTGTGCAGTCTTCAGGAGTCACATCTCACATGCAAAGACACAGAAAGGCTATAAAGGGATGGAGGGAGATTTACCAAGCTAATGGAAAGCAAAAAAAAAAAAGGGGGCTGCAATCGTAATCTCTGATAAAACAGACTTTAAATCAAGAAAGATGAAAAAAGACAAAGAAGGGCATTACATAATGGTAAAGGGATCAATGCAACAAGAAGAGCTAACTATCCTAAATATATATGCACCCAATACAGGAGCACCTAGATTCATAATGCAAGTTCTTAGAAACCTACAAAGAGACTTAGACTTCCACATAATAACAGTGGGAGACTTTAACAACCCACTGTCAATATTAGGTCAACAAGACAGAAAATTAACAAGGATATTCAGGACTTGAACTCAGCTGTGGACCAAGCGGACCTAAAAGACATCTATAGAACTCCCTACCCAAATCAACAGAATATACATTCTTCTTAGTAACACAATGCACTTACCCTAAAATTGACCACATAATTGGAAGTAAAACATTCCTCAGCAAATGCAAAAGAATGGAAATCATAACAGTCTGTCAGACCACACTGCAATCAAATTAGAACTCAGGATTAAGAAACTCACCTCAAAACTGCACAACTACATGGAAACTGAACAACCTGCTCCTCAATGACTACTGGGTAAATAACAAAATTAGGGCAGAAATAAATAAGTTATTTGAAACCAATGAGAACAAAGACGTAACGTACCACAATCTCTGGGACACAGCTAAAGTAGTGTTTAGAGGGAAATTTATAGCACTAAATGCCCACGAGAAAGCAGGAAAGATCTAAAATCGACACCCTAACATCACAATTAAAAGAACTAGAGAAGCAAGAGCAAACAAATTCAAAACCTAGCAGAAGACAAGAAATAACTAAGATCAGAGCAGAACTGAAGGAGATAGAGACATGAAAAATTCTTAAAAAAAAAAAAAAAATCAATGAATCCAGGAGCTAGTTCTTCGAAAAGATTAACAAAATAGATAGACCACTAGACAGACTAATAAAGAAGAAAAGAGGGAAGAATCAAATAGACACAATAAAGGATCACCACTGATCCCACAGAAATACAAACTACCATGAGAGAACACTATAAACACCTCCACGCAAATAAGCTAGAAAATCTAGAAGAAATGGATAAATTCCTGGACATATATGCCCTCCCAAGATTAAACCAAGTAGAATTCAAATCCCTGAATAGGCCAATAACAAGTTCTGAAATTGAGGCAGTAATATGCTACCAACCAAAAAAAGCCCAGGACCAGAGAGATTCACAGCTGAATTCTACCAGAGGTACAAAGAGGAGGTGGTACCATTCCTTCTGAAACTATTCCAAACAACAGAAAAAGAGGGACTCCTCCCTAACTCATTTTTTGAGGCCAGCATCATCCTAACACAAAAACCTGGCAGAGACACAACAAAAAAAGAAAATTTCAGGCCAATATCCCTGATAAACATTGATGCGAAAATCCTCAATAAAATACTGGCAAACCGAATCCAGCAGCACATTAAAAAGCTTATTCATCACAATTAAGTCAGCTTCATCCCTGGGATGCAGGGCTGGTTCAACATATGCAAATCAATTAACGTAATCCATCACATAAACAGAACCAGTGACAAAAACCGCATGATTATCTCAATAGATGCAGAAAAGGCCTTCGACAAAATTCAACATCCCCTCATGCTAAAAACTCTCAATAAACTAGGTATTGATGAAACATATCTCAAAATAATAAGAGCTATTTATGACAAACCCACAACCAATACCATTCCCTTTGAAAACCGGCACAAGACAAGGATGCCGTCTCTCACCTCTCCTATTCAATATAGTATTGGAAGGTCTGGCCAGGGCAATCAGGCAAGAGAAAGAAATAAAGGTATTCAAATAGGAAGAGGGGAAGTCAAATTATCTCTGTTTGCAGATGACATGATTGTATATTTAGAAAACCCCATCGTCTCAGCCCAAAAACCCCTTATGGTGATAAGCAACTTCAGTAAAGTCTCAGGATACAAAATCAATGGACAAAAATCACAAGCATTCCCATACACCAATAATAGACAGAGAGCCAAATCATGAGTGAATTCCCATTCACAATTGTTTTACAAAGAGAATAAAATACCTAGGAATACAACTTACAATGGATGTGAAGGACCTCTTCAAGGAGAACTACAAACCACTGCTCAAGGAAATAAGAGAGGACACAAACAAATGGAAAAACATTCCACGCTCATAGATAGGAAAAATCAATATCATGAAAATGGCCATACTGCCCAAAGTAATTTATAGATTCAATGCTATTCCCATCAAGCTACCATTGACTTTCTTCACAGAATTAGAAAAAACTGCCTTAAATTTAATATGGAACCAAAAAAGAGCCCATATAGCCAAGACAATCCTAAGCAAATAGAACAAAGCTTGAGGCATCACACTACCTGACTTCAAACTATACTACAAGGCTACAGTAACCAAAATGGCATGGTACTGGTACCAAAACAGATATATAGACCAAAATATAGAACACAGCCCTCAGAAATACCACCATACATCTACAGCCATCTGATCTTTGACAAATCTGACAAAAACAAGCAATGGGAAAAGGATTCCCTATTTAATAAATGGTGTTGGGAAAACTGGCTAGCCATATGCAAAAAACTGAAACTGGACCCCTTCCTTACACCTTATACAAAAATTAACTCAAGATGGATTAAAGATTTAATCATAAGACCTAAAATCATAAAAACGCTAGAAGAAAACATACGCAGTACCATTCAGGACAGAGGCATGGGCAAAGACTTCATGACTAAAATACCAAAAGCAGTGGTAACAAAAGTCAAAATTGACAAATGAGATCTAATTAAACTAAAGAGCTTCTGCACAGCAAAAGAAACTATCATCCAAGTAAACAGGCAACCTACAAAATGGGAGAAAATTTTTGCAATCTACCCATCGGACAAAGGGCTAATATCCAGAATCTACAAAGAACTCAAACAAATTTACAGAAAAAAAAAACAAGAAAAACCATCAAAAAGTGGGTGAAGGATATGAACAGACACTTTTCAAAAGAAGATATTTATGCAGCCAATAAACATATGAAAAAAAGCTCATCATCACTGGTCATTAGAGAAATGCAAATCAAGACCACAATGAGATACCATCTCACACCAGTTAGAATAGTGATCATTAAAAAGTCAGGAAACAAGAGATGTTGGAGAGGATATGGAGAAATAGGAATGCTTTTACACTGTTAATGGGAGTGTAAATTAGTCCAACCACTGTGGAAGACAGTGTGGCGATTCCTCAAGGATCTAGAACCAGAAATACCATTTGACCCAGCAATCCCATTACTGGGTATATACCCAAAGGATTATAAATCATTCTGCCATAAAGACACATGGAGACGTATGTTTAATGCAGCACTATTCACAATAGCAAAGACTGGGAACTAACTGAAATGCCCATCAATGATTGACTGGATAAAGAAAATGTGGCACATATACACTAAGGGATACTATGCAGCCCTAAAAAAAGAATGAGTTCATGTCCTTTGCAGGGACATGGATGAAGCTGGAAACCATCATTCTCAGCAAGCTAACACATGAACAGGAAACCAAACACCGCATGTTCTAACTTGTAAGTGGGAGTTGAACAATGAGAACACATGGGCACAGGGAGGGGAACATCACACACCAGGGGTCGGTGGGGTGGGAGGCAAGGGGAGGGATAGCACTAGGAGAAATACCTAATGTAGATGACGGGCTGATGGGTGCAGCAAACCACCATGGCACGTGTATACCTATGTAACAAACCTGCACATTCTGCACATGTATCCCAGAACTTAAAGTATAACAAAAAAAAAAAAAAAGAAATTTTTATGAAAAAGAAAACTTTAAACTTTACTTGTGCATAAATCTTGAATGCACAGCTTGATAAATTTTACTTTCCTTTTTTTTTTTTTTTTTGAGACAGTGTGTCATTCTGTCACCCAGGCTGGAGCACAGTGGTGCCATCTGAGCTCACTGCAACCTCTGCCACCTGGGTTCAAGAAATTCTCCTACCTCAGCTTTACGAGTAGGTGGGATTCAGGTATCCACCACCACATTTGGCTAAGTTTTGTATTTTTAGTAGAGATGGCATTTCACCATGTTAAACAGGCTAGTCTTGAACTCCTCACCTAAAGTGATCCACCCGCCTCAGCCTCCCAAAATGCTGGGATTACAAGCGTGAGCCACCAACCCCGGCCTCAATGAATGTTTATACCTACAGTCACCCCTCAGTATCCTCAAGAATTGATTCCAGGTTCCACACAGATACCAACATCCATAGATGTTCAAGTCCTTTATGTAAAATAGTGCAATATCTGCATATACCCTGTGCACATCCTCCCAAATAGCATAAATCATCTCTAGATTACTTATAATACTTAATACAATGTAAATGCTATATGAACAGTAATCCTGTATTATTTTCATTATTTTTTATTTTTGTATTGTTTATTTTTTTCTGAATATTTTCTATTAATGACTGGTTGAATCCCCAGATCCGAAACCCACTGATATGGAGAGCCAACTGTATATATATCCATGTAACTACCATCTAGATGAAGATACAGACCTAAAGTGAGATTTGAAAAGTTTTATTGAAAAAGAAAAAAGCCAAGAGAGTAAGTACTACTGCTCCTCTAAACCAAAAGGCTTTTATCTACTTAAATTTTATTTTCATACCTCAAATTCATCTTGAGTACTTTGAACATTGCACCATCTGGCAACAGGTTCAGGAACCACTTCCCAATCTTCACACACTTGTTTAAGGATATTCACAAATGTTGACTTCCCTGCAGCTGTTGTGAGGAAAGATAAAATTGAGGAAGAAAAGTTGTCAGGAAAAAAAGATGTTAAATAGTCATTAGCTTTTGCAAGATTTACAATAGTGAGCAACACAAAAAACCCAAAACATTCAATTTTCTCAACTTTATATTTCTTTAAAAGAAAATTAAAAGGCCCCCCTGCCCAATTTCATTAAGCACATTTGTTTTTTATTATGTTTAGTTTAACAATACATTATATTTAGTAGTAGGGACAGTCTTGACCTAGAAGTAATACTCCTAATGGCCACCACACCCTTTATATCTGAAGTCACCAAATGTGGTTGTATCAGACATCTCTGGTTAGCATAATGTTCTCTCTCTTTCCTTGTGTGTGTGCACACACACACACACAGATGAACATATAAATAACTTCATATACTTATAAGCAAAGCTTCCTCTTCCTTATAAATTAGATCCATGGAGAGTAGAAAGAACTTACCTTTGGCTTGCAGAACTATATTTAAATCTAGGACATTAGACAGGGCAATAGAAAGGAAGAAAAACCTGTAAGAACTCTAAAGAATAATACACAGAGAAAAAAAAGGAGTGAGGCAGTAAATAAGAAGGTGACACAGAGAGACAGTTCAGAAGAAAAACACAAAGTAAATTGGATCCAGAGGAGAGGAGAAAAACGTTTAAAGATAAACTGGATGACAATTAGATTTAATCATGGGAAAAACACTGGCCACCAAAATTTAGTATGGAGAGCATAAGCTTAGGGACTGTATGGCATTTAAAAGAATGTTAAGTGGAAGTGGAAGCATATAGAAAGAACACCTCACATTCACTAAGCTAGATGGAAGAGGGAAAGGAGAACATGATATTCAGAAAGAGCACTCAAGGAACAAATCAAAAAATTAGGCATCCACCAGAGTCGGAAAGCACTTAAGGCTAGAGCATTCAACTTTCTTCTGACACTGCTTACAAGCAGAAAAATTCATGTGGTCATACTTAAAAAGTCTAAGAGTAAAAACGGTTACATTTAGTTGAACCAGAGTAATAACAGTTAGCTAGAGCTGCCAATCAGACTAACACGTCTAGTTCCTTAACTTTTTGGGGGGAAGTGGGAGCTAGAAAATAAGCTAATTATTAAATTAATTTTCTATGAAGGCAAAGGAGAAAAAGAACCAAAGACACTGATATTAATACTTTTAAAAGTCATGGAAACTAACAGAATTCCTAATGCCAAGCAGGCGTTATAATGCTGAAAGTCATTCTGAACAGACTACTAAAATGAGAAGCAGGTAAGTCCTCCATCCATCTAACATAAGGGAACATTTGAATACACAGAACATAAGAAGATGGGTTATATAAATATAAAACTAAAACGACCAAGTTCAAATTCTAGGAAGAATAGAGGAATTGCAAAATAGTTTACGCACAGCTTAACAATTTGTGCATTTATTGCTTATTTGGATCTGACAAATAAGGTGAAGAGGACATGAGCAAAAGTGCAAGACCAATAATAAACAGTAACTAACACAGTCTCAGTGTCAGGGAGACGAAAAATAGCAAGGAACATGCTCCATCTAAACACCAATTGCTGTCATACAGAAATGCAGGCCTGGTGTTAACAGATCTTCAGATTTTTCAAAAGCCAATAATTTAACTGTTTATGGGAAATCTCAAAATGTTTTCAAGTTAGCAACAAATTTAATTTATTTTTCTTTAGACACAGGGTCTCACTCTGTACCCCAGGCTGTAGGGCAGTGGCACAACCACAGCTCGTGGCAGCCTCAAACTATAGGTCTCAAGAGATCCTCCAACTCAGCCTCCTGAGTAGCTAGGACTAAAGGTGCATGCTACCACAACTGGTCTTTTTTTTTTTTTTTTTTTTTTTTGAGAGAGTCTCACTCTCATCTAGGCTGGAGTGCAGTGGTGCCATCTCAGTTCACTGCAACTTCTGCCTCCCAGACTCAAGCGATCCTCCCACATCAGCATCAGCCTCCTGAGTAGCTGGACCTATAAGTGTGATTCACCGAGCCTGGCCTAATTTTTTTTTTTTTTTTTTTTTCTTAGAGACTAGTTCTCTCTATGTTGCCATGCTGGTCTCCGACTCTTGGACTCAAGCAATCCTCCCCCCTCAGCTTCCCAAAGGACGGGGATTACAAGCCTGAGCCACTGGGCACTAAAATTTTTTTTCAACCTGTGCAGGCCAATATTGTGCAATTGCGGCTATCAGTTTGCAACTCCTTTCAGTGTAGGTAAAGGCGAAATCAATGAAGAATTTTAAGCAGGGGATAACACATGAGATTTGCATACAAAAAGACCGCTGCAGAAGTAGTTAAGAGAAACTGGAGATGGGATGAAATATTAGGAAATTATTTCAGCTGCTGAGAAGATTAAAGATGCTTTGAGGAAAGATTTCTAAATATGATGCTACCTAACTGGATTAGAGAGAGGGAAAGTGGATGAAGGTATTGTGGTATTGATCCGAGGGGTTATTCATTCAACTTTACTTTTTTGTTTTCCTTTTTGTGTTTTTAACAGAGTCTTGCTCTGTCACCCAGGCTGGAGTGCAGTAGTGTGAGCATGGCTCACTGTGGCCTTGACCTTTGGGCTCAAGCAATCCTCCTGCCTTAGCCTCCTGAGTAGCTGGGACCACAGGCACACCAGCACATGCAGCTAATTTTTTAATTTTTTTTTGGAGATGAGTTCTCACTATGTTGCCCAGGCTGGTCTCAAACTCCTGGATTCAAGTGATCCTCTTGCCTAAGTCTCCCAAAATCCTGGGATTACAAGTATAAGCCACCATGCCCTGCCTCAAATTTACTTTTCAGATGGCTTTGTTCAGCCACTTTCTCCTGTCTTTATATATGGTCTTCTTTATTCAGTAAGCAACTGTCAGGGGTTCCATACTAGTAAACATGCACCGTCAAATAACTTACATTGCTAAGTATATTATATGGTCTTTCTACTGGTGCCTTAATTATGGAGCAATGAAATAAGAAGTCCTCTTTGAGAATGTATTTTTTTCTATTGATTTGAATACTAAGCATCTGCCTGCCTTGTCTTTTTCAAGAAGGTACAGTGCTTTGAATGTGGTAAGAATTTTTAAAAATTTGCTGTATGCATGAATGACCAGCACCCAACCTGGAGCTAAAAAAATTAAAAAAAAAAAAAAAATCTATCAAAACAGGAAGTTTCAGGGGTAGGTTTCCTGAGGTTGGAAATACAGAAGAATCGGACGTTGGTGTGTATCTTGCAAAACGACAGGCATGGCCTAGTCTGCACCCCATCTGAGTTAACAGAAACGTTAGTGGTCTTCGAATCATAATCCAGTGTTTACTTGGATGTGGAGTAAGGGGTGAGGAATTGCATGCTATTAAGATCATAAAAGACCTCTTTCCTTGTACTCGAATGTTTCGAGTTTCGTTAATAATATAGCTAAAATAATGTTTCGGTAATAACATAGCTAAAAAACTGTAAACAACCCAGAGGTCCACAACTAGAAAATCGATAAACGATGGTACATCCATGCAATGGAATACTACTCAGCAATAAAAAAAAAAAAAAAAAAAAAAAAAAAAAACTACAGACACAAGTAACATGAATGAATTTCAAAAGCATTATGCTAAATGAAAGACGCCAGACACAAAAGGCGATATAGCCTATGATTCCATTTATATGGCATTCTGGAAAAGGCAACACTTGCAGGGATAGAAATCAAATCAGTGGGTGCCAGGGAATAGGAAGGGTGGAGGGGGCTGACTACAAAGGAGCAGGTAGGAACTTTCTGAGGTGATGAAAATGTTCTGTATTTCGATCGTGGTGATAGTAAAACGCATAATGTTTGTCAAACCTCATAAAAGAGTACACCTAAAAAGGGTGAATTTAATGTAAGTTACACCTCAAGAAATCTGATACCCTTCCCCCGCTTCCCTTTGCGAGTTCCCAACAAAGAGGGCGCAGAGGCTCAAAGCGCGCCTCACAGAGACCGCAGGCCTGGCGCCCAGTCTGACTCGGGGGACCGCAGTCACCCCGTGGCGCGGGAGGGAAGGGAAGGAAGCTCTGGGTGGGAAAGGAAGCCGAGGGCGCGTCCACACGGCCAGGCTGGAGGGAAAGCCCTCACCGAGGAGCTGCACAGAGATGCGGCGAAGGGAAGCTTCAGCCACTGCCACGACACCCCAGCCTTGCGTGCCACATTTCTGGAGGCTCCTTACCGATGTTCCCTTCGATGGAGATTTTCTTGATGCGGGTCCCCTCAGAGCTGGCTGAGAGAGACGGGCAGCTTCTCTTGGGCGGGGTGGCCATTCCTTAGTCTTGTGGCGGCCCAGAGCGCGTCCAGCAGGGAGGGCTGGGAGGCGGCCACAGGTGCGCGCACTGGAGCTCGCGGCGCAGCCGAGGCAGATCCCGACCTGCCCCGTCGGCTAGTGAGCTCACCTGGCCGCCGGCGGGTGTCGGGGTTTGACTTTGGCGCGCGGAGGCAGCTGAGGACAGGGGCGGGCCTGTGGCGTGGCCCCGCCCTCCTCAACCCACCGATCTCTGGTTGCCCCTCGGCCCTAGCCCGCCTCCAGCGCGAGTCCCCGCGTGCGCGCTTCGCACGCCACGTCACGTGGAGGCCGGGGCGGGGCCGCGCGTGTGGCGGAAGGCCTGTACCCTCGCAGCCAGGCGCCCGGGCTGGGCGCTGGAAGAGGTTCCGGAGTCGGGTGGGGAGGAAGGGTGGACGCCAGAGGCCTGAGGGCATTGGAGGACAGAGGGCGTCATCTGCAGTGGGCCGTGCCAGGCTTTGGAAAACCCTCCTCTCCAGTGGGCCTGCTGGAGATGAACAAACGCGTCTGGACAGAACTGGATAGACTTAAAGCTTTGAACTCATCAGGGGAGAAGGCACTGTGTGGTAGGAAAATCAAATGGATTTACCCTGGCTTCTCAGCCTAGAGGAAGACCATGAAGCGAAGTGCCGCCCTCGGGAATCGTACTGCCCACTTAGAGAGCCAGGCTCTCTTCCTCTATGTGTTTTTCATTAATTAAGTCTAGTGGTGGAGATACTGTCATTAGCCCATTTACCTACTAGTGGGAAAACAGGCACTGGGAGGCTGCTTGTTCCAAGTGTCAAAGTCAATAAGTGAAACTGGGATGGGAATTTAGGTAGTCAGATGCCACCCACGGGAAGCCTTTCCAGATCTCCCATACCGCTTTCCATTTGATTTGGATGCACGACCATGCTGTATAGAAGTTAGCACGTTGGGTAGGTAGGTTTCTCTTCGGCTGTTAGCCTGCCTAACACCTGGCACATAGGTAACAAAATGTACTGTATGTTGAATTTTTGAATGCCTACTTATATGCCATGTACTCTGCTGGGACAAACGCAGTGTAGGATTTGTCCCAGCTCGATGAGTGCATTTTTAGTCAGGGTAAAGACCTAATGAGGCAAGAGACTAGGGAATTAGGGTAACCAAGGGTTAAGGCATAAGCAAAAGAACAGCAGGTGCAGCCAGTTCTAGGCAAGACTAGGCAGCATACAGGCCACACCTTCACTCCTGTGATTACAAGACAAAAGTTTCCGCCGGGCGTGGTGGCTCACGCCTGTAATCCAGCACTTTGGGAGACCGAGGCGGGCGGATCACGAGGTCAGGAGATCGAGACCATCCTGGCTAACACGGTGAAACCCCGTCTCTACCGAAAATACAAAAAATTAGCCGGGCATGGTGGTGGGCGCCTGTAGTCCCAGCTACTCTGGAGCCTGAGGCAGGAGAATGGCGTGAACCCGGGAGGCGGAGCTTGCAGTGAGCCAAGATCGCGCCACTGCACTCCAGCCTGGGTGACAGAGCGAGACTCCGTCTCAAAAAAAAAAAAAAAAAAAGACAAGTTTCCGCATCAGCCTGCTTTTCTCAGCCATCTCCATTTCAGCCTCTGATTGGTCGCAGGCCAATCTTTCATAGGGTGTAACCAATTGCCTAGGGGTCTATCAAATTCTTTTAGCCTAGTAAACCTTAAGAACACTGCAGTTGGGACTCTTGAAGGACTTCCTTCGCTTCAATAAATTTGGTGCTTTTGTTACTCCGTTCTTTTGTTGCTTTGTCTTTCGTTGCTTCCTTCTTTTGTTGCTTTGTTTCTACGTTTTATTCAATTCTTCAACACGCCAAGAACCCAGACAATTCAGAGTCAAGACTTACCATTCAGTAACACTAATAAACCGGATATTACCCAGTCTAGAAGTTTTCTGGTCCAAATTGTCTACAGAAACCAAAGGCCTTGCTATTCTTTTTTTACACTGCAACTACCATGAGACTTGAAAAGGATCTAAATGTGTAGCCAAAGGGGAAAAATGGTGACTCCATCCTCAGAAATAAAGAGCAGAAATTAAATTTGAATCCTTGGCGATCACATTTTCCAGGATTAAACAGCAAGTATCATTCTATGTAACTGCCCTATATTACTGTTATGCAATTATTTTGTATGTATTACTTTTACTTATCCCCATAGTGATTAATAGCAAGATCCTAGGAATCGAAAAGGCCTGAATAGTTGTCATCAGGTATAGCAAGGAAGTTGGGAGAAGGGTGCTGGGGAAGCTACTAGCTATCACATTCCACCGCCAAGCTTGGGGGAAAACTCATGAAATGGTAAGGGTACTGGCGGCTACCGAGAGAAGGCAGGCAAGTCTCTGAGACATTCAACAGGGAAGCAGAGCTGGTCCTGGATGCATGTCATAAAGAGGCTTGGGGTTCCAAGGAGTAGAAATCTCCAAGTGTGGTTTCCACAAAAAAGACCCACACAGGAAGTATCTTAAAATGATGAAGAGTTTAAGCACTGGAAAATGAAAGATGTCAAACACCAGTTCTACCAGTTTCTGGCTGTGAAAACTTGAATTCATCTAAGCTTAAGAGTATACTTTGAAAAATACAAATGTGGGAGGCCAAGGCGGGTGAATCGCTTGAGCCCAGGAGTTTGAGACTAGCCTGGGCAACATGGCAAAACTCTGTCTCTACAAAAACTACAAAAATTAGCTGGGCGCCTGTAGTCCCAACTATTTGGGAGGCTGAGGTGGGAGAATTACCGAAGCCAGGGAGTCAAGGCTGCAGTAAGCCAAGATCATGCCACTGTACTCCAGTGAGACCCTGTCTCAAGTAACAACAAAGTAAATGGGGGAAGCAAAGAATCTAGCTTTTTTTGGCATTAAGTCCAGCATAATTTCCCATTTTCCTACATGACCTGGGGGTACACAAGGAGAGACAGGGAAAAGCACTTTTCAAAACACCTTCTTGATTTTTGGTCCACAATCTCTTATCTAAAACCCTGGCAGCCAGATGTTTCAGAATTTAAAACTTCTAGAAAAGATTTTTAGAAAAGAAATTCAAAACTTTGGAACTGGCTGGGTGCAGTGGCTCATGCCTGTAATCCCAGCACTTTGGGAGGCTGCGGCAGGTGGATTCCTTGAGCTCAGGAATTTGAGACCAACCAGGGAAACATGGTGAAACTCACAGAAAAAATACAAAAATTAGCTGGTTGTGGTGCCACGCACCTGTGGTCCCAGCTACACGGGAGGCTGAGGTGGGAGGATGGCTTGGGCCTGCAAAGTTTTAGCTTTAGTGAGCTATGATCGCACCACTGCATGCCAGCCTGAGTGACACAGCAGCAAGACCCCATCTCAAAAATAAAATTTGGAATCCAAACTTAAGAAATACAGTGCATATACTGTATATATTAAGTAAGCACCCCCACTCCTCCTGCAGAGGTGTTAAATCAAATGCACTAATATTTTGCAGTGAAACATAAAGAGTGTTAACATTAAGTGGGATAAAGACTATTAACATCTGGTCAGATTATCTTTGCACTGAATTCAAAAAAAAAAAAAAACTTTTGGGGCCAAGCACAGTGGCTCATGCCTGTAATCCCAACACTGTGGGAGGCCAAGATAGACAGATTACCTGCGTCAGGAGTTCAAGACCAGCCTGGCCAACATGGCGAAACCCTGTCTCTACTAAAGATACAAAAACTAGCCGGGCATGGGGGCGTGTGCCTGTAGTCCCAGCTACTCGGGAGGCTGAGGCTGGAGAATCGCTTGAACCCAGGAGGCGGAAGTTGCAGTAAGCCAAGATCACGCCACTGCACTCCAGCCTGGGTGAGAGAGTGAGACCCCGTCTCAAAAACAAACAACAACAACAACAAAACTTTGGTTTTCTGAGCTTTTCAGGTTTTGAAACTGCAGATAAGAGACAGGACACAGAGCACCTAGCCAGTCACGAGTGTGCTGCCACCTTAATCCTTTCTTGCCAGAAATTTTACTACTCCTTCAATTTGGGAATTCTTTTTCTCCTATGGGAATTCTAGTCTAACTAAAGAACGAGACAGGGTCCTGACTGACAACATACAGGTTTATTAGGAAAACTAAATCAAATCAGAAAATAATAAAAAGAAAAAATAAGAGACCCTGAACATTGATAGTAAGTAGTGGTTACACAGCCCATGAGTTTGTCTACACAAACGCAATTACTTCTGTAAAATGATTTTTATCAACTTAATAAGTTGGTTATAAATTTCCCCTTGTAATCTTCATTAGTGCCTAGAAAACGGGGTACAGAAGCAATCATAAATGCAAGAGTGGGAGTCAGGGTGCTTCCTGCAAATCTGAAATCTGAAAGCAAAATAACATACTAGAAGAGCATAGAAGTCATCAGATGTATATAGCTTAGCAAAGAAAACTGTTTTGCTACATGCTTGTAAAGTGGATTGAGGTCATCAAGAAAATGTGGCACTGTATTCATCATGCTGTAATAGGAGCATGTACAATTTCTTAGTAAAACTTCTACTAAACATGGTTGTTTTAACCTTAGAGGAATAATTAGAATCTTTGTGTTGCAAAATGCTCATTGCAGATGTTATGAGGGATTAACAACTTATAATACATTTAGTACAATAGAGGTAAATGAACCTAATTATCAAAATGTAGATAATTTTACAATACATATTTCTTTACACACAATAAATGAATAACAGGGTGTTATTTTTTGTTTTTTGAGACGGAGTCTCACGCTGTCGCCCAGGTTGGAGTACAGTGGTGCAATCTCGGCTCACTGCAACCTCCGCCTCCCAGGTTCAAGATTCTCCTGCCTCAGCCTCCCGAGTACAACAGGCACACACTTGTGCCCGGCTAATTTTTTAATATATTTTTTAGTAGAGACGGGGTTTCCCTACATTGGCCAGGCTGGTCTCAAACTCCTGACCTCGTGATCCACCCGCCTCGGCCTCCCAAAGTGCTGGGATTACAGGTGTGAGCCACCATGCCCGGCCCACAGGGCATTTTTATAGCATGCAGACACAGTCCACAACAGCACTGGCTAGCATTTCAACTAGTCTTTCTCCCAAGTATCATTAGTGACTTTGAGCAACTGTGGCTACTACCATTAAATATTCTTAACCTAAAGATTCAAACACAAATGCCTCTAACATAAATACTTCTGATACTCTGAGAAGACTTCTAAAATACACATTTTGGCTGGGCATGATGGCTCATGTCTGTAACTCCAGCACTTTGGAAGGCCTAAATAAGACCAGCCTGGCCAACATGGTGAAACCCTGTCTCTACTAAAAATACAAAAAAATTGCCAGACATGGTGGCATATGCCTGTAATCCCAGCAACTTGGGAGGCTCAGGCAGGAGAATCACTTGAATCCAGGAGGTGGAGGTTGCAGTGAGCTGAGATCGTGCCACTGCACTCCAGCCTGGGCAACAGAGCAAGACTCCATCCCTAAAATAAAAAATAAAATAAAATACACATTTCCTTTTTGGAACTTTGTAAATGATTCACCAATATTGTTTATTAATATTCCTTAATGATCTATAATGAAGACAAAATATTAAATAATAGCTTGATGAAAAGGTCAACAAATGATTATTACTGTGCTAACTGTTCTCACTGTAATAATAGTATATATTACAGAAAACATACACCTGCACACGGCAGAATAAAGAAAAAAGTGACAAAAGGAAAACAAAAACACTGGTTTCAAGTTCAGGCATAGTAGGGTTTTAAAACCCTAATCCAAATCAGTGATTTGTACAATTTCTGAGCTTTAGTTTTCTAAGGTGTTAAGACACTGAGATACTAATTTCCCAGGTTGTTGTGAACATTACAGAAAGAATTCCTAATATTTTAAATGTTCAACATATTCCATATACCCTCAATATTTCCCTTGGAATGTGTTTGGTGTGGGAAAGCCTATAGCAAAAATAAACAGTAATGCAAAGTCAGGATTCATGGCCAAACATAACTATTTATTCATTTTTTTCTTAAAAACATTGAGTTTCTTCTTTTAAAAAAAACAAACACCTAGAATTTAAATATTTCCCATCCAATCACATACAAGTCTGTATACATTATTTACATCTTTTGAATAAAACATATTACAGATTTTCTGACATTCAGTATCCCTTTTTAAACAAAAATGAAGCGATTAAACTTTGATCAGTGACAATCACAATTTGCATAATCTGGCACAGTTTGTAATACAGCGCCTATGTTGAATTTCATAACTTAGACGATTTTTCCCCTTCTACTTCATTATAAAACTGTCTCCATGAGAGTAGTTCCCTGTCTTTATGCACTCTCCCCAATACTTGTACAGTGTAAATGCTGCCCTTATTCTTACATTACTTGGTACTGACAATATTCCTCTGCTTTTGTCTTCAGAAATGATTTCTATTTGAATTTTAAGTGTTCTCATATATACTGTTTTCTATTTCAACCTAGATTTCATGATATTGTTCCTAGTGGTAATTCTAAGTAGTAACTTAAACTTATAGGAAAAGTTCAAATAAAACATCAAGTAAGTGTTTCCTACAAGATTAGTGCCCTCACCACCCTGGTTATGCATGTACAATAATAACAAATACAAGTTAGTGGCTGCAAAAAAAACTATTTTCCCTAAAAACAGTCATTTCTGCCAAACAATTTAAGGAGCAAAGCATCGTTAAAATGAAAATGCACTAATCTTTTTTATAACCTGCACAATTAAGTATTTCAGAAAAATAAAAACTTGTGCAAAATGGTAAGAAACACCACCTATACAAATTTAATATTAAATCAGACGAGAACATGAATCTACAAATAAAAAAATATTAATAATATATGGAGAAATTAAATATTGAAATTTTGACTTTGTATCACTAATAATCTCAGCTTCAGTGAAATAATTTAAAGAAAGCTGTCAAACACTAATTTCCTAAACAAACTGAAACCTATGAATTGACAGTAAATACTTCAGAATCTCTAACAATAAAGACCTGCAAAATCAGCCTAATTATTTTCCAGTGTGTGTGTTACACTCACAGTGGAAAAACACACTGCTGGAAAAAGCCAGTGATTTTACTATCTACCTTTGAGAACTGTAGCCCAAAATTTTCAATTATTTAGTTCTATATGCAGAAAAAGTTGTATTACATTTGCAAAACTGATTTTTGTATTTTCTCTCTTTTGTCAAAATGTGAATCAGTTTCAGCTACAAGTGACAGACATACAGAGCAGTTTTATACCTTCAAACTGAATTATTCTCTGTGATTAGCCTATTAGGAAAGCCTTAAAAATTCAAAATCATCTCTGGTCAGAATTTTTGTTACATCTTCAAATTAAACTTTTCCATTAAATCTTAAGATAGCTTTACTGCTAAACATTTATATCATATACAATTAAGCTGATAGCTGAATAACAGTGATTTCCATGGTAAATTTTAATATTACAACAAAACTCTGATATTTAAATTATTTAAGAGTAGTCCTTCAAGTGTTTCTAAGAATTGGTATATATTCTTTAATTTCAAAATAAGCTTAAAGTATAAATCTGTGTTTTTAAGAATTGGTAGATTCTTTAATATCCCAGATAAATTTCAAAATAAAGTAAGTTTTCTTATTGGTATGCACTCAAATTTCCAAATTGTAAATATACTTTTGGTCCCATATCTTTTAAAAAGACATTAAAAATTATAAATGTATGAAAAGGTTACACAATTATAAATATTTTGTGATACGCAGGCTTAAAACTCAGTATAATTAGTAGATGAAACTTATTCCAATTTCTTTGTACAATAATCACCAGTCTTTCATTAAAGTCAAATTGTTCATCTGAGTAAAAACATTTTTTTAAAAAATGGCAGTAAAGGCTGTTGTTTCCTTAAACTACTTCTATCTTAAATATTGGATCCATTTTCCCATAGTATCCACTCAATCAATACTATCCTACAGTAGTCAAAATTAAATTGAAAAGTTTTCACAAAAAGGAATAAAAATAGAAAACAAGTTCCAGAGAAAGGACTTGTATTTTTCCATTATTAATATATCTAAGGTAATTAAGGTAAGGTAATTAAGCTGAATTTTTTTAAAAAGTAAAACCTCCACATCCAAGTGATATTTTCCACTTCAAAATAGTGACATCAGGAAACTATTATTTTATTCAATGATGCTACCAATGCTTAAAACATTCTCTTGTGCAAATTCGGAAATTATGGCACTTTCCTTTGAACTTCCCTAATGGTTTCCCTCTCAGAAAAGAGCCAAGTTTAAATTACAGTTGAGCTGATGATTAAGATAGGTCATACTGGCTGGCTGTGGTGGCTCACACCTGTAATCCCAGCACTTTGGGAGGCTGGGGAGGGCAGATCACTTGAGGTCAGGAGTTTGAGACCAGCCTGGCCAATATGTTGAAACCCCATCTCTACTAAAAATACAAAAATTAGCCAGGTGTGGTGCTGCCTGTAATCCCAGCTACCTGGGAGGCTGAAGCAGGAAAACTGTTTGAACCCAGGAGGTGGAGGTTGCAGTGAGCTGAGATCATGCCATTGCACTCCAGCCTGGGCAACAGAGCAAGACTCCATGTCAAAAAAATAATAGGTCATATAAGCTGCCAAAAGTGTTTGGTGCAACTAAAATGATGAAATTGATTTTCCTGCATAATAAAAAAACTGCTTTTCACGTCATGCTCTAGAAGAGTTCCAAAAACATTACACTTTTGTAGTATAGCTGGAATAAACAGTGTTCCCAAAAGAACCACTCTGAAGATCAACTCTCATTTGGATGTTAAGGCATGACTTATTCACCTTACAAAGTAAGTTCTACAACTCAATATTTGTATCTCACATATTCTACCATTTCAGTGGTTATCAAAACCTCTCTCAGAGAGGGGTAAACAAAAGTATAAATGAAATGTTGTTTTGCTATTTTTCCTTAAGCAAGGAAAATGCTAATACATAAAATGGAGTCTGGTGGTTATATATGTAATATATAAATATCCGCATCATCTCTATTTCCTGATAAGAGATTGTAGTGTTTTATCCATACTGATAAGCCAGGCAGTAACTCAGTCTGAGATATATTATACACAAAACATATCATCTCCTACCTAATACATTTTATGGTGACCATTTAGAATTTACAAATGACTAACAGAGGAAAGGTAGAGACTGCAATTAAAAATCTTCCAATTTAAGCTAAATTAACCTCCAAAACCTCTACCAGCAACTAATGTGCTTGTTATTTTAGTGCAGTCTAATGCCATGGTTTTTAAGGGAAAGGGAATAATCAAGTCAGCAAATGAAAGCCAGTAGCACCATCTACTGCTAATTAAAATATTTTCACTCTTTTTGTTATTAATTTCTCTCTAGCACCACGACTCCATCAATTAAAGTAATTCTAAAACATTGCTTCATATCAACATTTAACCAAAAAAAGCATTGTGTGTGACAATAATACTATGTTAACTTACTACTTTATATTTTATGGGATGCTTTTATCAAAGGATAAGAAAACCAACTGTTGCTTTATAGCTATGTATTAATATAGAGCACAAGGGGGAAAATAATTATCTTGGTTACTTACAAATTAATTGAAGAAATCCAAAATGAATCCAATAGACATTTATCAGCAAACTCTGCTGCAGAACAAAGTATTGATCCTTATACTTAAAAGGGCATCTTACTAACTTTCATGGGAACCAACCAAATCAAATCAACCTTTTATTACATCAGTTCTTTCACTTTCTGATTTTTTCCTTACTTGTACCCATGTAACAAAATGTGCAATGCCAGGCCTCTCCCCTAGAGAACTGCTATGCTTTGTTAACATATATACACATATACACATATCCTTACTTCCCAGTGACTGTGATTAAAGAAATACTCTAAGCAGGCACCTGAGATTCTGGCACAGTGAAAACAAACTATGTACATATAGTGGGAAAGTAGGTCTTACTACTAAAAATAAGTACAGTGTACTACTGTATAAGGCTTGAAAGGGCAAGATTAATTTTTCACTATTCTCTCTACACTTGGCTACTGCAACTCCTTTGTTATTAGATAGATATGAAGTCAAATACAATATGGAAGACTGAGTAATTCTGTGCTTCATTTTCCTATATAGACAAGACTCGAAATCACCTCACAAATTTTATTTCTGAATCAACCCATAATGATTCATATTATCTATCTGAAAACAAAAAGATTTAAGGAAATTAACTAGCTCTGATTGCAGTTTATAAATAAGCTTTACCAATAAATGTCCAATATATTTAACTCTGCCAGACTTTCCTGTTACTTCTACTGTTGGTACTCGGTGAATAATTCCTAGAAATGAAGTGGAGAAAAAGGCAGTTTCTAGTCAACGTAATTGTAATGGCATTAAATTGTATCACTGCTCTACTTGTTAATGGCAAAACAAATTGATTTAATTTAGTTTCTTTTCTACTGAGTGTTTTTAATCTATACTATTTAAGGGCAAGCATTTCTTCCTAGATGTGAAAAAGATGTATATTTCAACTGAAGGAAGGGTATATATTTCTAACTGAAGACAGAAGAGCTATTGGAAATGACAAAACTAAAACTGGATTTCTAAAAAGGGTATTTCTCTAGAATAAAACTGAAAGAAAAAATTAATATTCTAAAAACTAAGTTTCTGAACTTGTTATTTACGTTAATAATTCACTAGAAAGTCATGATGAATAAAATTTAAAAGTTAATAACTACTGAATTAGCATTTTTCATTATCTGATATCACTGCAAAGAAAAACATTTCCTTTCACAGTGGAAAAACCAGAAGTCAGAATGCTTCAAACTGGGCCTACAATAACCAAAGAAGGTATGGTATCATCTTAAAATGACAGGCAAACATCAGCTCCATTCACTGAATGGAAATGCTAAGAAGTGATCAATTTCCCCCAACAGTCCTTAAATTCCATGTTTAATGTCTGTACCTAAAATTAATAATTTATTTTTAACTTCTCATGGAAGTTGATTCCTAAAAGGAAGTCTCTAAGACTTTGTTTATAAGTAATTGATTAAAATCTTCACGCCATTCTATTCAAATGTTTTCAGACAAAACTTTCTAGAACTTGACTCCCCATCCCTAACTCCCCATACAAACATCTCCATGCCCCCAGCCAAATACACATTCCTATCCCCTCCTCTTCAAAGTAGAAGGGAATTCTGCAGACTTATGGCTCATTTGGCAATTGCTAGGAAACCTCACAGTTCAGCATCACCTCTGAAGATGGCAATCCTATAGATAACCTGAATTTTTACATCTACAGTGCAGTCAACGTGTAGAAAGAAGCCAAAATGTAATACATTTCAACATCCTCAAGTTTCAGTATCACAGATATCAAGAGGTGGGAAAAGACCTGCTTGTAGAGCTTTAAGCATTGTTGAACATAATATATTACCATCAATATAAAATATAATTAAGAAATATTTTTTATGTTCTACATGCATACCTTTACAAATTCTGTTTCTTCAAAGCAGTAAAGGCTGGAGATCACCATATTAGGTAAACTATGGCTTTTATCATAGATATTTTACAACATGCACCAGTAAGTGCCCTGGGTAGTAATCCTAATATTGTTTCAAGCCCTGTTCAGTTCTATATCTATGCTTTGCACCTCAGAAGTGAGCCTGCCAAGGCACTTAAAAACATAAGTCGTTTGGGGACTTCAAAAATGGGCAATTTATACCACACAGAAACCAATCCATCGGCAGTTCAATCAATAAGCACTTTCTTGCAGCACACAATATTATTTAAAAACTCCTCAAGCAACCAAAACCAAGTCCACTAAGATAAATTTACCCTTAATCAAATGTATAGAGAATGGTCTTGGCTTCCCCTAGCAATCGAATATGGTTTCATATAATCAGAATAAAGAAAAAGGAACCCAAACAAGCCCCCGCCCCCAAACCTAGGACAAAAACAATCCAGATAAAAACAAAATATAACAAAAACCCCAATACACTCCACACTGCTTCATTTGAGGAACAATGTGCACAGTTCTGCATCCTTTTATCTGTCCTTTGAGGTGAGTTTTTCAATCAGTTCTTGGAGTGGTGCAAGTTCTCTTCTATCAATAAGGTTGAATTCCTACACATGATAAAGAAAGGCAGAATAAATAGCAAAAACATTATTTGCATCTTATTCCAAAGTAAATTACCATGAACATTTGTTGGAAATTAGCTTTTGAAGTAAATAAAAGTAGATTATGTTTTTCCTTGTTCACTAGGTCTGTGTCTTGGGTAAATCACTTAACCACTCCTGATGTTATGTTTTTCCATCTGTGACATTAGGATAAATCCCCCTACCTCATAAAATTATTGCAGGGGACTAAATGTGATACTGGATGTTAACTACTTCATGTAATGCCTGACATAAAGTAACAATAAATGGGAATTGCTGCTTCCTATTGAAAGGAATGATCTGGACACCATTTAAGTACAGTCAACTAAGTAGAGACACACACACAAAAAACAGTAGCATCTCAGGCAAACTCAGCATTATATGAAAAGCCAAAATCTGGTTACAAACTAACGTATTTGCAAGCTATCATAAGATATGGTAAGAAAATAACATGAATATGGTTGGATCCACAAATGACAAATTAAAGTACTGTGAAGAACAAATGAGAAAACCTGAATTTAATTTGTGCTCCTTTAGAAATTCCACCCCTGTCATTCTGAAGTCCACTTCTGAATAGATTTCCCCTGAACTATAAACTATAAGGCTAGTAAATAGAGGCTTGTCTACATTTCTGATCTGCTGCTGCCATGGTAAGGCACTCTCAGCTTCCAATTTAATTTGTTTATTAGCATCTATCATGTGCCAAGCACTACAGTTAAATACTGGAGAGAAGCATTAGGGGATATTTAATAGCAGGACCACGCCTAAGATTTGTAGAGTCTGGGCCAAGTCATATATCATATGACTAAATTACTAAAATTTATATTAAGGTAGGATGTTGTTAAGAAAACATGTTCTATCCTCCTACCTTAACAAATATACTTTCAAAACAACCAGGAGAACAGATTCAAACTTAGAATTCTCCAGACTCCTCAGGATTCCGCACTGGAAAGTAGTGACATGACGAAAGCCAGCCCCGGGTGCCTGGCCCTTAGAAAACCTCCCTGCTTTTCCAACCCCATCCACCCTGCACCTCAGGAGGTCTCATATACGATTGCGGACACTTTGGGTAATGTCCACATTCCCTCTGAAACAGCTGCCATCAGCTACCCCTCAGGCCTAGAGGTATACATATCAAGAGACGGGACCTGCCCTCAAAAGAATGGAGCCCAGGAAAAGATGCATGGAGACCATGGAAATACATTTTGGACCATGTGGACAGATAATTCTGAGTTTCAGGTACCCAAGCAAGCAACAGAAGGGATTTAGGTAGGTAGGTATATTCTTAGCCCTATGGATTCCTCGCTCTGTGGGGAGGGGTGCAGGCTGTGGAAGGACCACAGCACTTATCTCGAAATTGTGGGGTCCAAGGCCAGTGACCCCCTTACTTAATCAAACGGTGATACTGCATAACTAATGGACCTACCTTTAAGAAGTTCACAGTGTCGTGAGATACAAACAGGATCAGATGTGGTAAATGCTATGTATCGATCCCTTGCTACTTGCTAAGAGTTGGGAAACACAGTGTAAGATCACTGAGTCAAGTAAAATTAACCCTTCTGGAGGGAGAATATACTCTCTTAAACCACCATAACCTCAACTTTAGCAATCATGTTCTGCCTAAACCAAACACAGATGCAAACTTAAGGACAACATTTTCTTTGTTCCTTAGTTCTGGACATGGGATACCACAGTAAAGTAACCATTAAGAGCAACAGTTTTGGCAAGTTACAATCTCCTAAAGTATGTTTATATAGGTAAAATGCATGCCTTCAGTGTAAGGAGTGTGTACAGGGGGAAGATGGATACATTATTTCTTAAAAGAACCGGGGAAGTGGCAACGACATTTATAAATATATGCCTATAAATATACAAAAACAACACGAATTCAAGATGTTGAATTGTTTATTCTCCTGACGACCATCTCCCCTTCTCAACCTCCAACAACAACAACAAAAAAACTGGTCACTCTTTTATTTCCACCTCTTTTTCATTTTTGCCTGTTATTTGTCTTATTATTACAGCAAGGTGAGAATAATGTCACTGCTTAGTCTACATTTGTAAGGCCAGTTCTTTGAAGACTAAAAAAAGAGGAAGTCAACTAGGAAGTCAGACCAAAGACTAATGACCCTCTGGCACAGAAACATTCTTTGTGACATATTTTTCCCTCAGACATGATGGATAGTCCTTAACTTAAAACTTATTTAGAATGTGGTTTTTTAAAAAAAGACAAAAAACAGATGTGATATTCAAAACCCATTCCTGGGCCACAGTCTGCTAATAAAGATCCAGGGCAGACTGGAGTAGGAGAAGTACTAAAATGTCCAGGAGAACCAGTTCATTCACAGATCTGCCAAGCTAGTCAGATTCATTATCCGGACCCTCCATATGGCCTGTTAACTGAAGCAAATCCAAGGCACAACTTTTCAAATCCATTTTAGACTTGCATACCATCAACTTGTAAACTAAAAAAATTTAAAAACCAAAAGCCAGTCCTTATCATCATGGAAAAGTGTAGAAGAGGATGCAGACTAGAGAGATATGGCAAATTCCATCCTGACAGTGTGGATGCAGTATTCACCTTAGAATTATGAAGATAAATGCTTACCCTGAGCACCAAAGGCCTCCTCATCCAACTTACCTGGACAAAAAAAATAAAGTGCTTGAAAGATGTATTTAGATGTGCTTCCTCCTGAAGTTGGATCACAGGGTCAAAATGCTGATGATAAATGTGAGCATAAACCCTAAAGAGGCGTTTGAGTATAGTTTTTGCCACAGACATGAAATTCTTTGGGAATGGGACACCTAGAAAAGAGATAAACAACTCCCTCTAGTAACAAGAGATGACAACAAGACAATATGAGTTTGTCGGTAAAGAGCAAAATAAATCACCAAGACAAGGCTGAAAAGAAGTAGTATTTACAAATTTATACATATACCCATTATACCTTTTCAGAAGTTCTCAACATGTCATGAATGAAAATAAACTTCAAAGTTTTTATGATATAAGAATTAGTCTTCATTACAGCCTGTTATGTCTTTAACATACTACCACCGCATTTCTAAAATGAAACAAACACACACCCAAGATGGTAGTGGAGCTAAAACACTCAGATCATCAGATTTCTTTTTTTTTCTTTTTCTATTTTTGAGATGGAGTCTCGCTCTGTCGCCCAGGCTGGAGTACAGTGGCGCGATCTCCGCTCACTGCAAGCTCCGCCGCCTCCCGGGTTCACGCCATTCTCCTGCCTCAGCCTCTAGAGTAGTTGGGACTACAGGCACCCACCATGCCCGGCTAATTTTTTTGTATTTTTAGTAGAGACAAGGTTTCACCATGTTAGCTAGGATGGTCTCGATCTCCTGACCTTGTGATCCGCCCGCCTTGGCCTCCCAAAGTGCTGGGATTACAGGCATGAGCCACTGCGCTCGGCCAGATCATCAGATTTCTTAAGTCTCAATACAAATATGTGCTGAACAGAAATAATGCATTAACCATGTTCAGTTTTGTTTAAAATGCTTGCAGTTTATATTGTACTTTTTTCTATGGGAATTATTTCATTACTACTCCAAGTCTACATTTGTCCTGAAATTAGCTGCATTCTCTATTCCACTGATTTGTAAATTACAGCACTTTTACAGCACTGAAATAACAAAAGTAGAAAAATACAAAATCCCTGTGGAGAAGAGGGAACTCTTATATACCGTTGATGGGAACACAGATTGGTATGGCCACTATGGAAAACAGCATGGAGGTTCCTAAAGAATTAAAAATAGAATACCATATGACCCAGCAATCCGTCTTCTAGGTATATACCCAAAGGAAATTAAATAACCCAGTCGTAAAGGTATCTCCATTCCTATGTTCACTACAGCACTGTCCACAATAGCCAAGATATGGAAACAACCCAGGTGTCCATCAACAGATGAAAGGATTTTTAAAACTGTGCTATATATATACAATGAAATATTATTCAGTTACAAAAAGAGGAGATCTTGCAATTTACCACAACATGGATAGACCTGGAAGGCATTACGCTAAGTGAAACAAGCCAGACACAAAGAAAAATCTTATATAACCTCACGTATGTGGAATTTTTTTTAAGTCAAATATACAGAGATAAACAGTGGCTACCAGGGAAAGTGGTGGAGCTAAGTGAAAGGATAGAAAGTAGCAGTTATGTAAAATGAACAAGACTAAAGATCTAATGTATAACATGAGGACCACAGTTACCAGTAGTGTACTTAGTGTACTGAGGCTGGGCGGTGACTCACACCTGTAATCCCAACACTTGGGAGGACAAGGTGGGAGGATCACTTGAGCCAGGAGTTCAAGACCAGCCTGGGCAACATAGTAGCCCCTTGCCTCTATAAAAAATTAGAAATTAGCTGGGTATGGTGGTGTATACCTGTGGCCCCAATTACTTAGGAGGCTGAAGCAGTACGATTGCTTAAGCCCAGGAGATTGAGGCTGCAGTAAGATGTGATTGTGCCACTGAACTACAGCTTTGGCAACTGAGTGAGATCTTGTCTCAAAAAAAAAATTTTAAAGAATAGTATATTGTATTCAGGATTTTTGCTAAATGAGTAGATTATAGCTGCTCTTACCACAGGGGGGGAAAAGGATAACTATGTAAGATGATGGATATCTTAATCTGTTTCATTATAATAACCATTTTATTATGTACAGTCTCATAACATCGTGTTGTATATCTTAAATATACATGATAAAATTTATTTTTAAAAATGTATAAAATCCCATATGCTTTGTTAAACTTGCTAAATGATGCAGACTGGCATAACAGCCAAAATTGGTACTACTGGGTTCAATGTCATCATATTGCCATCATATTGCTACTGCTCATTTAAAATTACTACAGTTCACAAAGACACATAAGACAAACCAAAGTGAAAGGACATCTATAAAATAATATGTACTCTTCAACAATATCGATGTCATGAAAAACCAAAAATGACTAAAGTGCACATTTCCAGATCAAAGGAGGCTAAAGAGACAACAAATAAATGAAAACAAATATAAAAGATTTCCTTTGCTATGAAGTACATTAAGAAAACCTGAAAAGCTCAAATAAGATCTATATAGTATAGCATCAATATAAATTTCCTAATTTTGATATCTGTACTGTGATTTTTTTAAGGAAATACATATTAAAGGTTTTAAAGGCATCATATATGCAACTTACTCTCAAACAGTTTAAGAAAAGGAATGAATGAATATATGTGTATGTGTGACAGAGGTTGGGAGAGGGAGAGGGAAGGAGGAAGATGTTAACAACGAAGAATCTGGATGTAGGGTTTGTATGATTCTTTTTACATTTCCTTGCATAAGTCTTGCAAATTTTCTAAAAGTTTGAAATTGGATCAAAATAAAAATTTTAAAACTATATTATGAGGGAGAAGAGAAAACGTGGGGACACTCATCCAACCCTTATGATACATATATACATATAAGTAATTCAGTCTTAAAAAATTGTTCTTTTATTTAAAAAGTTCCAAGTGGTTAATGCATTCAATAAATATGTTTAAAATACTCCATAATAACAACTATTTATATTGTTGTCTTCACCACATTTTTTTTTTCAAAAAATAAATCATAAAATGTCAAAAAGTTCTAACATTACAGGAGCAGATTCTTAGCTTTTTGAGATAATCAGTTGTAAGTTGTAAGAAGTTTGAGAAGGCAAAAACATGACTGTCTAAATGTTTATAATTAGACAGTCATGTTTTTAAATATATTTATCTTTTTCACACCAAATTTATCATGAACATTAAGGTAAACCCTCTATTTTATTTTATTTATTTTAATCTAATTTTTTTAGACAGAGTCTCTATCACCCAGACTGGAGTTCAGTGGCCCTTAAAAGTAAATATAAAAAAGCAAAAGTCACTCAGTTGATGATACGGCAACCCCTCAAATCTTGTTTTCTTCTCGCACAGCTTAATATTTGAATGTGTAAGATTCATATTGTGGGTCATAAATTCAAACTCTCTTTTGATCACAAATATATTACTAAATAGCACTGGATAGAAGCCATATGAACTTCCCTAAATAAGCAGATAAGACTGTGGCAGATGTTATTAGCTATCTACTCAATATCCATTCTCTTTTTTCTATAACAGGGCCAGATGTTGTTACTATCCTAGATATACTGATCTCATCATTTAAAATTAGAGAGAGAGTTCCCAGCACTTTGGGAGGTCGAGGTGGGCATATGACTTGAGGTCAGGAGTTCGAGACCAGCCTGGCCAACATGGTGAAACCCTGTCTCTACTAAAAATACAAAAAAATTAGCTGGGCGTGGTGGCGGACGTCTGTAGTCCCAGTTACTTGGGAGGCTGAGGCAGAAGAATCACTTTAACCTGGGAGGTGGAGGTTGCAGTGAGCCGAGATCACGCCACTGAACTCCAGTCTGGGTGATAGAGACTCTGTCTAAATAAATTAGATTAAAATAAATAAAATAAAATAAAATAAAATAAAATAAGAGGGTTTACCTTAACGTTCATGATAAATTTGGTTTGAAAAAGATAAACACCTTTAAGTGCATAAGATTGGAAATATATGTTACATATGGTACTTTACCATGGTTCCTGGAATAGGAATAACCCTCCAGCTAGAACTTTCTACTGAAAGGGCTTTTTAAGCCTTTCCTTTACTTCAGGAAAGTAAGTTTATTCTCAATGATGATCATAATTGTTTTTTAAAGTATTAAAAAAAAACTATCATTGTCTGAAAATAAACTCAGTGATACTTTAATCTAGAATATCATCAAAAAATAATTACCTTAAGAAAGGGAGATCATTTATTTTCTAATATACCTATCCTTTCAGCTAATTATGCATTTAAAAGCACTAAGTTAAAGGGGGAAAGCTCAATTCACACAAGATCACTTGCTTATTTTACCACTGTGTTAACAAACTTTTGTGCCTCTTCTTGGGAGGTGCATAACATATACACACATCAACACAGCCGTAAAGAACTCTCCAACTAGATATAGTGGAAAAAGGGAGGAAAATTCTATAAACATATAAAAGATAAATCATGATGGATCCCAATTACAAAAAATAATTATACCAATTTTTGATGGAAATAACGTCTCATCATCCAACTGGTCCTGAACCCAAGTCATCAAGTAATCAATATACTTTGGTGCAGAGCACTTTATAGGTTTCTTTATGTTCGTTCCATCTGCCCAATGATACTCATATCTGCATTGGAGAGATAAAAAGCACACAGAAGATTAGTATATACCTATACACAGTGTATATATTTTATGTATCTATATTACTAATGTACACACAGACATGTTTTCAACACTCTGCTCCTCCAAATAAAGATATATTTTTAAATATCCAATGGACTACTTTGCATTTATCACAATTCAAACTAAGTAGATCCCAACAAACTCATGTTTTGTGTTTCTATGCTCTCCTCACATGTCTGAATTTTTCTGCACAGCTGTCATAAACAGCATTTATATTTTAGAATCACATATTATTGTAGTAGAAAAACTAGCTTACTTCCTAGTTCTATGATGACTACTATTGTACTTTATGGTTGTTTTTCTTCCTTAAAAACCACTTCTCCTTATGCAGTACAATTCTTTTTAACTTGGGGCTTTAAATTTTCGGTTAAGGATCGAGAATGACACAGAAGCACCAAAATAAGATTAATGAGGATGAGAATGATTTCATATTTGAGTACATTTGGCTGAAGAGCTAAACATGTCTTTAAAGAAGGTCCAAAGAAAATTTGCAACCCAAATAAAGGCTTTTGGTATTAGCAGAACACCACCATCCTTTGATTCAATAAACATCTAATATGCACCTTCCATGTAAAAGATACTAAGAACAAGAAACACTAAAATGAAAGACAGACACTTTCCCTACTCTCAAGGAAAATAGGCTAGTAGAAAGGACAGCCTCAAAAGTGAAGATGTAAAAACGGTATAAGTACCCTAAAAGAGGCCAGGCAAGGTGGCTCACACCTGTAATCCTAGCACTTCAGAAGGCTGAGGCGGGCGGATCACTTGAGGTCAGGAGTTCAAGACCAGCCTGGCCAATATGGTGAAACCCCGTCTCTACTACAAATATAAAAATTAGCCAGAAATCGCTTGAATCAAGGAGGCAGAGGTTGCAGTGAGCCAAGATGGTGCCCATCCCAGCCTGAGCAACAGGGCGAGACTCCCGTCTCAAAAAAAAAAAAAAACACAAACCCTAACAGAGTTACACACACACACACCCACCCCCTGAATTTTGAGATAAGGAAGATGCATACAAGTGAAATTCCAAAGTGGAAAAATATCTAAACTCAACTAGCATTTAGTATTTTAGTTTCCAAAAGGTTACTTCTGCTGCTTAACCTCTCTCCCTTTGATTCAATTCTACCCTTGTCCCCAGATTTGGGCTAAATGATAGGTCAGTTAGCCTGGGAAAGGAGATGACAATATATAATAGAAAAATACTACAGGATATTTTAAACAATAACAATTATCTTTGGATAGGATAAGTGAGGATGCTTTCTATTTAATCAGAACTACTTATACCTGAACAATAATATTAAACAAGATATACCTGAATTAAACATTCTGTAGACAACCTTACTGCCAAAAGTGGGGCAATAGGGATGACTATCAAGTCCATTTTGAAGGTCTCCAAGGAGATACTTTCCAACACCTCTTGATATTCTGTTTTTACTGTTTAATCACTTTCACAGTCAAAAGATTCTTTCTAATATAATACTAAAGTTCTTAGTGCAATTTAAGCCTATTGTATCTCCTTGTTTGCTCCTCTTAGGAGATAGAGACCATGAATGGTAACATTTTAGCCATCATTATGCTTTTTTTTTTTTTGAGACAGGATCTTGCTCTGTAGCCTAGGCTGATGTACAGTGGCACGAGCATAGCTCACTGCACCCTTGAACTCCTGGGCTCAAGCAATCCTCCCACCTTGGCCTCCCAAAGTGCTGAGATTACAGGTGTGAGCCACCATCCCCAGACTGTAATTATTCTTTTTTTTTTTTTTTTGAGGCGGAGTCTCGCTGTCGCCCAGGCTGGAGTGCAGTGGCACGATCTCGGCTCACTGCAAGCTCCGCCTCCCGGGTTCACACCATTCTCCTGCCTCAGCCTCCCGAGTAGCTGGGACTACAGGCACCTGCCACCTCGCCCGGCTAATTTTTTGTATTTTTAGTAGAGATGGGGTTTCATCGTGTTAGCCAGGATGGTCTCGATCTCCTAACCTCATGATCCACCCACCTCGGCCTCCCAAAGTGCTGGGATTACAAGCGTGAGCCACCGTGCCTGGCTGACTGTAATTATTCTTAAGAGACAGGGGCACAACCATGTTTACTACCTTATGTGAAGAAACTTTAACATTTTTAACTTTCCCTCACAATCATATTTTTCATCTTGTCAATCATTTTCAGATGTTTCACATTTATATTTAAATGTAAAAATCAGAAACAGACAAGGTAAACCAAAGAATCATTTTCAATATTCCGAAGTGTTTTTTAAAAATATTAACTATCTATATCCTAAGGCTTTTTGAAAAATAAAATAATTGTATATTGCTTAGACCTTTAGAGTTTACAACTATGACTCCCTAATCTCTTCTTTTTCTTTCGTTGTGTTTATATTTACGATGACTTTCTTCATTCTGTAGCTCTATTTTGCCGCGGTGCCTTTCTCATTCTACCTTTGACAGACTATTCTCTTTGAAATGTATTTCTGTCATCACAGCATGAACTGGTAAACTGCAAACTCCAATGTACAATTTCTTTTTTAATAATAATAAAAATCAGTAACTGAGGGCCAGGCGCAGTGGCTCACCCCTGTAATCCCAGCACTTTGGGAGGCCGAGGAGGGCAGATCATTTGAGGTCAGGAGTTTGAGACCAGCCTGGTCAACATGATGAAATCCTGTCTATATGAAAAATACAAAAACAGCCGGGTATGGTGACATAATCCTGTAATCCCAGCTACTCAAAGAGGCTGAGGCAGGAAGATCTCTTGAACCAAGGATGCAGAGGTTGCAGTAAACCAAGATCGCACCACTGCACTCTAGCCTGGGCAACAGAGCAAGATTCTGTCTCAAAAAAAATAAAATAAAAATTTAAAAAACAGTATCTGAGAACAAAGTTCTATGAGCCATGATTCAATACTACTTTGCAAGGGGCTCAGCATTTATTAAGTATTAACAAATGCCTCTCCTAGGCACAATCCTTCATCTGCTGGTAAAAATGAAGAACTATGACAACTACTACATCTTCTTAGTACTAATGACTAGGAAATGTCAAGATTCTCCCCCTTCCAAAAAAAAAAGGAGAAAGGAAGGGAGGGAGGAACGGAGAAAAGAAGAGAAGGAAGAAGAAAAGGGATGTAGAGAAAGAAGAAATAGGAGGAGGGAGAAAGGAAGGAAAAGGAGGAAGAAAGAAGAGAAAGAGAGGGAAGCAGGCAGGCAGGAGACCACACAGCTTTAACGTTATGTACGCACGCATGCATGCATACGGGAACAGAGACAAACAGCTCTCACGCCAGAAGAACTGGCTTTCTTAGAAGGCAGTGCTATTTAATTTCTCAAGGTAAAACTGACCATAGAATAGAAAAACTAAAAACATCTATTTTCACAAGTGAAGCTTAACCAAAGTGAACATCAGTAATATTGACAAGAATTAATACTAATACTAGTTTTCCAAAAGTATTTCATTTCTAAATGCCCCCGTTCCTCTAAGAAATCTTCCCAAAATAACAAGTAACAGAAATTCACACTCTACCTTTGACGATAAAATTAGGAGACACCTATGTCTTTAAATCACTTTTTTTTTGAGACAGAGTCTCACTCTATCAGTCAGGCTGGAGTGCAATGGCACAATCTCAGCTCACTGCAACCTCACCTCCACCTCCCAGGTTTAAGTGATTCTCGTGCCTCAACCTCCTGAGTAGCTGGGATTACAGATGTGCACCACCACGCCCAGCTAATTTTTCTATTTTTAGTAGAGATGAGATTCACCACGGTGCCCAGGTTGCTCTCAACCTCCTGACCTCAGGTGATGATCTGCCAGTCTCAGCTTCTCAAAGTGCTGGGATTGTAGGCATGAGCCACCATGTCCAGCCTAAACGACATTATTTTTTAAAGGGGCTATCTTGACTAGACTTTTCAAACAGGCGAGGTGGGGAGTACGACAGTTCATACAAGTTCAAGTAGGGTGAGGAGAGAACAAAAGACGCACCTGCAACTACAAACCCCATACAAACTCCACAGAAGACGTTGCTCCAAAGTAAACAGTCCCGTGACGGGTAAAAACCACAAACATACTGCTGCAGGAAGAGGTCTAAATGGAGGAAGGGAATTGACAGACACTAGATTTTGAATAGCTCTGCAGCTATACTCATCTCCACGGGCTAGAAAGAAGTGAAGGTTCAAACACAGCTTTGTGTCTTTGCTAGTGTGATCTTCCTTTCTCTTTACTGAGAACTGCCAACTTATTTTACATCTTCACATGGTATCTCCATATCTTTCCTGAGCTACAATATTATACTTCTGTTACGGGCTCTTTGATCATTTGACTAAATTCTTTGAGTCTATGGCAATGCATAGAGCAATATTTTTATAATGAATGTTGACATATGAGGTAAAAAATATATATGAAAGGCCTTACATTTAGGTACCACTAAAGAAATGGTAACTGCCATTGTTGTTATTAGTAGAAGTAATAATAAAAGCCAGTTTCCAAAATGTACTGATTCAACCCACATTTTTTGGATGTTAAAACAAGGTAGCAAGCTCTGTCCTTGCACCAAAAGGGAATTAAAAGAAGAAAAAATCCAACCGGTTAAATAAAACATGTATGAATAGTGTAAGAAATATAACAAACAAATATCATCACAAAGGTAAAAAAGTTAAACAGTCTGATGAAATCAGAAGGCTTTGACAGAGAAGTATTTGAAAAAAGACATGAAGATCAGTAAGATTTTTTGAAATATTGACAGAAAATGACAGGAGTGAAATGGAGAGAAGAAAAATGTCCAAGAGAAGAAGAGAATAAGCAAGCTTCCAGAGAATGTAAGTAACGGAGGGAATAGCAAGGTATTTCCAGTAATCCAGTTAGGATAGACCAGAGAAGACACATAAGCAAACAGAGAAAAGGCAGGATGGAGAGTCACAAAGCCCAAGCTAAGGAATCTAGATTAACAGTCACTGCAAACCTCAGAAAGAGATGCTAAGTAGCAAAAAATTACATGGTCAGAAACCCCATTCTTCTCTAAGAACCGTAAAATAATGTAAAAATAAGAAACCGATCATTAACTATGTCTTACTTTGGGCCAGCTGACATCACTGGACAACTCTCTTCTGTACAGAAGTCTGTGATGGTTCCATAAAGCATGTTGATCTGATTGAAGAAATCCACAGCTGTAAAGCAAATATCAGTTGTAAGTAAAACAAAATGGCTAAATTTAAAATGAAATTTTATTGTACTTGAACAGAATAGGCTTATCAGTGTTCTTTCCCCTACAAAGAACAGGTGAAAACCATATACAGAAGTCTCAATACACTGAAATGAGGAGCTTGTGTTTATCAAACAACTCCCTTGAGAGCAAAACAGCAAGCACAGAGAGGAAGAAATTATTTGCAACATATACAAACAACAGAAATCTTTTATCCAGAATATATAAAGAACTCATATAGATCAATAAGAAAAAGACAACACAGCTGAAAAATGTGAGACAGTTTTAAACTGTCACTTCACAAAAGAAATTTCCAGGTGGTCAAATGTCCTATGAAGAGATGTTGGTAATCACGGAACTACAAATTGAAATGATAGTGGGATGCCATTCTATAGGCCCCAAAAAGGCTAAAATTTATTTGAAAATGCAACAAGGCAAGAATATCCAACACATTCTTAAAGAAGAACCAGGCTGGGCACGATGCATCACACCTGTAATCCCAACACATTCACAGGTCAAGGCTGGAGAATCGCTCGAGCCCAAGAATTCAAGACCAGCCTGGGAAACACACTGAGACCTCGTCTCTGCCAATAAAAATAAAAATAAAATTAGTTGGGCATGGTGGTGAATGCCTGTGGTTCCAGCTACACAGGAGGCTGAGGTGGGAGGACTCCCTGAGCCCAGGAAGTTAGGCTGCAGTGAGCCATGATCACATTACTGCACTCCAGCCTGCGTGACAGAATATGTCTCAGAACAAAAACTAAGGTAAGTACTAAGATTTATAAAGCACAATGAATAAAACAGTATAATTTTAGTAGACCAATGGAACAGAAGAGAGACCTAGGCAATTACAGAAACAGATGCGAACATAGATGAAACATCTGATTTATGGCATAGCCATCACTGCAGAATGAGCAAAGGACAATGTTTTCATAAATATTTCTGAGTCAACTGGTTATTGCTATCGGGAAAATTAAAACCTGGCCAGGCACAGTTGGCTCACACCTGTAATCTCAGCACTTTGGGAGACTGGGGCAAGAGAATGGCTTGAGGCCAGGAGTTCAAGACCAGCCTGGGGAACATAGCAAGACCCCACCTCTGCAAAAAATATTTTAAAAATTAGCCAAGTATGGTGGTGTTCTCCTGCAGTCCGAGCCACACCACTCAGAAGGCTAAGACAGGAGGATTGCTTGAGCCCAGGAGTTCCAGGCTATAGTGAGCTATGATCTCGCCACTGCATTCCAGTCTGAGCCAAAGAATGAGACCTTGTCTCAAAAAAATAAAGTAAAATGAGGCCGGGAGCAGTGGCTCACGCCTGTAATTCCAGCACTTTGGGAGGCTGAGGCAGGTGGATCACCTGAGGTTGGAAGTTCAAGACCAGCCATGATCAACATGGAGAAACCTTGTCTCTACTAAAAATACAAAATTAGGCTGGTATGGTGGCACATGCCTGTAATCCCAGCTACTTGGGAGGCTGGGGCAGGAGAATCGCTTGAACCTGGGAGGTGGAGGTTGCAGTGAGCTGAGATTATGTCATCGCACTCCAGCCTGGGCAACAAGAGCGAAACTCCATCTCAAAAAAATAAATAAACAAAATGAAATCAAATAAAATTAGACTCTTCACTCATGTCATACCCAAAAAGCAATTCCAAGTAGACTGTACCTCTAAATGTGAAAGGCAAGACAATTAAGTTTAAAAAGAGCATAGGCCAGGCATGATGGCTCACACCTGTAACCCCAGCACTTGGGGAGACCAAGGCCTGGGGAGGATCACTTGAGCCCCAGAGTTTGGGACCACCCTGGGCAACACAGTAAAATCCCATCACTACAAAAAATTAAATAATAAATAAATTAGCTGGGCATGGTGGTCATGCCTGTAATCCCAGCACTCTGGAACACTCTAGTAGGCTGAAGTGGGAGGGTCACTTGAGCCAGGGAATTTCAAAGCTGCAGTGAGCCATGATCGTGCCACTGCACTCCAAACTGGATGACAGGGCAAAACTCCCTCAAAAACATAAAAATTTAATTTTAAAAAAAGAGAACAAAATACACTAATCATAAAGGAATAGTTTTCAGGTTTCATTAGATTTGTCCCTAGGTTGATATTTTTTATGCTATTTTTTTTTTTACTTTTTGTTCATTTTTCTTTCTTTTGGCCTCTATTTCCTGGTGATGAGATATTCATAACTTTATATTGACCCAAGAGCTGACCACCTCATTAAATTCATCTATTAGTAATAATAATCATGGACTTTTAGATTTTCAACATATTTTCTTTTCCAAAAAGGGATTTTCAGACCAATCAACATATTTACTTTCATTGGCTATAAATGAAAAGAATAATTCTTCCTTTCCAGTCAGTATATTTTTTATTATTTTTCTTGCCTTAGTGAATTGGTTAAGACTCCAGTAACTGGCCAGGTGCGGTGGCTCACGCCTGTAATCCCAACACTTTGAGAGGCCAAGGCAGGTGGACCATCTGAGGTCAGGAGTTCGAGACCAGCCTGAACAATATGGTGAAACCACATTGTTCTACTGAAATATCAAAAATTAGCCAGACATGGCAGTGTGCACCTGTAGTCCCAGCTACTCAGGAAGCTGAGACAGGGGAACTGCTTGAACCCAGGAGGCAAAGGCTGCAGTGAGCCGAGATCACGCCACTGTACTCCAGCCTGGGAGACAGAGCAAGACTCCATCTCAAAAAAAAAAAAAAAAGAAAAGAAAAAAAAGGACTCCAGTAACATATTGATGGCAGATATCCTCGACTCTTTCCTAAATTAAGAAAATATTTCAACATTTACTATTATACTGTTATAGCTATTCTGCAAATAGATATGCTTTATCAGAAGAAAGTTCTCATCTATTACTTGATAACCCTTTTATTATGAATTGGTTTTGAATTTTAACAAATGGTTTTTCTGCATGTATTGCTGTGATATGATTTTTTTTTCTCCTTGATTTTGGTTAATGCAGTGAATTACAATGACCAATTTACATTTTTTTTCTAATTTGTTTTTTTTTTTTGAGGTAGGATCTCACTCTATTGCCCATGCCCGGGGTGCAGTCAGAGCTCACTGGAGCCTCAAACTCCTGGGTTCAAACAATCCTCCCACCTCAACCTCCTTGAGTAATTAGGACTACAGGCATGCAACACCACAGCTGGTTAACTTTTAAAATTTTTTATAAATAGTGGGATTAAGCCCGCGCGGTGGCTCACGCCTGTAATCCTAGCGCTTTGGGAAGCTGATACAGGTGGATCACCTGAGGTCAGGAGTTCAAGACCAGCCTGACCAACACGGAGAAACCCCATCTCTACTAAAAATATAAAAGTAGCCGGGCACAGTGGCACATGCCTGTAATCCCAGCTACTCGGGAGGCTGAGGCAGAAGAATCGTTTGAACCTGGGAGGCAGAGGTTGCAGTGAGCCGAGATCGTGCCATTGCACTCCAGCCTGGGCAACAAGAGCAAAACTCCGCCTCAAAAAAAAAAAAAAAAAAAATGTGTGACTCACTATATTGCCTAAGCTGATCTGAACCCCCTGGCCTCAAGTAATCCTTCCACCTTGGCCTCCCGAAGTACTGGGATTACAGGCATAAGCCACAACCTGAGGCCCCTCAGATGTTAAACTAATCTTTGTATTTCTGGAATAAACTCAACTTAGTCACAATGAATTATATACACTTTTAAAATGTTATTAGATTCAACTCACTAACATTTTTATTATCTACATTCATTTCAAAAGTTAGATGACCTAGTTCCCTTTCTTCTAATGTTCATGTAGAACTCATAAAACTAATATATTTTCCCATTCTTTATAAGAGTCAAACACTGGTGTTATTTCTTCCTTAAATGTTTCATGGACATACTATTGTGGCAAGGTTTTTAAATAGATTGCAATTTTTTTTAAGTTATAAGATTATTCAGATTTTTTATTCTAGTGTTAACTTTGATCAGTTGAATTTTTATAAGAATTCGATTATTTCAGTTAAACTTTCAAATTTATTGGGATAAATCTGTAACTTGTTCACAATATTCTCTTACAACTTTAAATAAACAATATTCTCTTACAACTTTTAATGTTATGTAAGATCTGGTGTGTATTTCCTTTTTTATTCCTGATATTGGTTATTTGTGCTTTCAGATATTATTAAATAATTAATATTTTAAATTAATATTTTTAAAATATTAAAATATTTTTTTCTTGATCTATCTTACCAGGAGTTATAAATTTTTAGACTTTTCAAAGAATTATTTTTTTTTTTTTGAGATGAAGTCTCATGTTTCACCATGTTGGCCAGGCTACTCTTGAACTTCTGACCTCAAGAGATCCACCCACCTCCGCCTCCCAAAGTGCTGGGATTATAGGCATGAGCCACCACGCCCAGCCTGATTCCATTTTATGTTTATTTTCTATTTTATTAACTTCTGTTCTTTACTAATAACCTCTTTTAACTTTTTTTTTTTTTTTTTTTTGAGATGGAGTTTCACTCTTGTTGCCTAAGCTGGAGAGAAATGGCACAATCTCAGCTCACTGCAACCTCCGCCTCCTGGGTTCAAGCAATTCTCCTGCCTCAGCCTCCCAAGCAGCTGGGACTAGAGGCACACCTCACCACGCCCAGCTAATTTTTGTATTTTTAGTAGAGATGGGGTTTCGCCATGTTGGCCAGGCTTGTCTCGAACTTCTGATCTCAGGTGATCCACCCACCTTGGCCTCCCAAAGTGCTGGAATTACAGGTATGAACCACTGCACCCGGCCTCGCCTCTTTTAACTTTCTTTGCATTTAATTTGCTGTTGGTTTTCCAACCTAGGAGAATGATGCTTAGTTCATTAACTTTTAATATTTTTTCTTTTCTTTGTTTTTTTTTTTTTTTTTTTAGAGACAGAGTCTTGCTCTGTCGCCCAGGCTGGAGTGCAGTGGGGAGATCTCTGCTCACTGCAAGCTCTGCCTCCCCGGTTCACACCATTCTCCTGCCTCAGCCTCCCGAGTAGCTGGGACTACAGGCGCCCGCCACCACACCCGGCTAATTTTTTGTATTTTTAGTGGAGATGGGGTTTCACTGTGTTAGCCAGGATGGTCTCCATCTCCTGACCTTGTGATCTGCCCGCCTGGGCCTCCCAAAGTGCTGAGATTATAGGCGTGAGCCACCGCGCCCGGCCTTTTCTTTTCTAATATATGTGTTTATGTAAGACTCTAAATTTCCTCTAACACAGCTTTAGCTATAATATATCCCACAAGTTTCCATATATAGTATTTTCATCGCCAAATTTCAGTTCAAAATATTTTCTAATTTTCATTGAGATTTGCTTTTTCCAAATATATAGATATTTCTGTTTACTACTGCTTTCTAGTGAGATTCTACCATGGTCAGAAAATGTATTGGTTTCCATTTTTGAAACTGTACATATATATACTCTTAGATGCTTAGGTCATGTGCTTCTAGGTCAAGTTTGTTAATCATGGTGCTCAAATTTTTCTAACTCCTTACTGATTTTTTCTTCTGCATTTTCGATCTGTTACTGAAAGAGGATTGTTAAAATCTCCCATTATGACCACGGATTTTTTTTCATGCCTCAGCCTGCCAAGTAGCTGGAACTACAGGGATGCACCACCATGCCTGGCTAATTTTTTTTTGTATTTTTAGTAGAGATGGGGTTTCATCATGTTGGCCAGGATGGTCTTGAACTCCTGAGCTCAAGTGATCCGCCCACGTGGTCTCCTCCCAAAATGCTGGGATTAGAGATGTGAGCCACTGTGCCTGGCCTCTTAAATTTTCATGAGGTCTAATTTATTTTTTCTTTTAAAAGCACACTTTTGGTTTTCTATGTAGAAACTCATCACCAAATCCAAGGTCACATAGATTTTTCTCCTGTGTTGGTTTTTTTTTTTTTCCAAGTTTTATAGTATTGTGTTGTATTTTTAGGTCTATCATTCAATTCATGTTAATTTTTCTGAAAGGTGTAAATCTGTGTCTAGATTTATGTTTCTACATCTGGATGTCCCAGTGTTCACCGCCATTTGTTTAAAAAATAATCCTTTCTCCGCTGAATTGCCTTTTCTTCTTTGTCAAGATCAGTTGATTCTATTTATATGGACCACTGGTAACTTTCATAACTTCAATTATATTTTTCTGTGTTCCTTTTTGAACATGTTCACTTTGAAATCACATTTAGACATCAAAATAGTGTTATCAGGTAGAGTTCTGACTAATTCGTGAAGCCTGGGGAGAGATCTCAACTACAGTTATGAATGCAAGAGTCTTTGGTGGGTAAATTTTTATTTTATTAGTTTAGAGAAGAGGTCCCCCTATGCTGCCCAGGCTAACCTCGAACTCCTGGGCTCGAGCCATCCTCCCACCTCAGCCTCTGGAATAGCTAGGATTACAGATGTGAACCACCACTCGCAACTAATTTATTTTATTTTATATTTTTATAGAGACAGGTCTTGCCCAGGCTAGTCTCAAACTCCTGGCCTCAAGTAATCTTCCCACCTCGGCCTCCCAAAATGCTGGGATTACAGCGTGAGCCAATGCACCCAGTCTCTCCTTATATTCTTTAGGATTATTTTTTATTATTCTATTTTTCTCCTGTATTAGCTAAGTAATTATACTTTCACCTATCATTTGGATATAAATCTTTTCAATAATTCCCTTTACTCTTTTATGAACCTGAAATGTTTACTGAATCACTGCCAGTGAGTGGAAGTATCTGTCCTGACTCCAACCCTATTCACCTACTTCATCAAGTGTCATTTGGGAAGATTACTATAAATAAGGAAAATTTTACAGTCCAACACTTCAGTTAAATGCTGTATTTTCAAAGCAGAGTATATCCTAAGCAGATGTTCTAATGCTACAGTCCAGAGCAATCTGTGTCCAGCTGTAGTAAAATCATAGAATTACTGTGAAATTTTAAAAGTTCTCAAAGTTCTAGGTGTTTCAGTAGTACAGTAGTCCCCCCCTTTATCTGTGGTTTCACTATCCATGGTTTCAGTTACCTGTGATCAACCACGGGCTGAAAATATTAAATGGAAATTTTCAGAAATAAACAATATGTAAGTTTTAAATTGTGTGCCATTCTGAGTAACGTGATGAAATTTCACACCATCTCACTCCGTCCACTTGGGATGTGAATCATCCTTCTGTCTAGCTGTATACGTGCCCATTAATCACTTATAGTAGCCACCTTGGTTATCAGAGTGAAGGATTACAAGAAGGGTTAAGTAAAGCACAATAAGATTATTTTGAAAGAGAGAGACCATATTCACATAATTTTTACTACAGTATAATTGTAACTGTTCTATTTTATTAATAGTTGTTAACCTCCTGTTGTGCTTAATTTTAAATTAATCTTTAATAAATTTTAAATTAAGCTTTATGAATTAAGCTTTATCATAGGTATGTGGTATACAGGAAAAAACACAGTGTATATAAGGTTCAGTCCTATCACCGGTTTCAGGAATCCACTGGTCATCTTGGAATGTATCCCTAGCAGATAAGGGAGGTACAGACACTCAGTTGTGGCAACTGAGAAAGAGACAGAATACAGACAGAAAATGATTATTTGCTTTTATATTTCAAAGTCGGAATCTACTGTACTACAGAAGCTCTATACAGCCATCCTTACATTTTAAACATGAGTAAATGAACTCTCAAATTTTACAAAAAGGCACAAATTCGTACAAAAAGAACATACACATATATTGGAGATTTGTTCTGAATATTGTCTTGGAGATGACACAGAACCATCTTGGAAACACGACAGGCCTCATCAATAAAGCAAATAAATCACTTTATTTCAAATAACTAGACTCTCTTGGTCCAGGAGGATAAGCACATAATAATAACATGGCTCTTGTGTAAATGCTGTCACAGTAAGTTTTAAGACATCATAATAAAATCTCCTGGTTCCTAAAAGGTATTAGAGGAGGGGCCACTCAATTTATAAATTCCATGACATAGTTCAAATTAGAATAAGAGGCCATCAAATGTAAGAAAAATACTGTTTTGCATTTTCTTAAAGCCTATTTTGCGTATGCTTTCAATTAAATTTCATTTTATTTTTACTAAATTCAAATCAATTTCCTTCAATTATAAAATTCTAATTTTTTTTTTCCCACTAATGTTGAAAAACCCTGAACCTTTTATTCCTCAACTTCCTCTGGCTTAATTCTCAAGAATATAATTACTATTCACATGTTATTCTCTGTAGGAGTTAAGAACATCTCATAAATATATTTTACTAATTTCATAAGATCACTATTTGATGTCTTTTTTTAAAAAATAAGCACAACTGGCCGGGCGTGGTGGCTCACACCTGTAATCCCAGCACTTTGGGAGGTCGAAGCGGGTGGATCACAAGGTCAGGAGTTCGAGACCAGCCTGACCAACATGGTGAAACCCCATCTCTACTAGAAATACAAAAATTAGCCGGACATGGTGGTGCATGCCTATAATCCCAGCTACTCAGGAGGCTGAGGCAGAAGAATCACTTGAACCCAGGAGGCAGAGGTTGCAGTGAGCCGAGATCGTGTCACTGCACTCCAGCCTGGGCGACAGAGCAAGACTCCATCTCAAAATAAAAATTAAAAAAAGCACAATTAGACAAATAACTGAGTGTGCCACTGAAAAAGGCAATTTACCATAGTGGTTGACTCCATAGACTCTGAAATTCTATAGCTGTATATTTGAGCCCAGGCTCTGCCATTTAATAGCTATATGACCTAGGCAATTTACTAATTATCTCAACTTAATCTATTAAACCAAAATAATAATCATACCTACATCGTAAGGTTATAAAGATAAAATAAAATCATCCATGTAGAAAGGAGAGTGACGTGTCTATACAGTGTTTGATAAATGAAAAATAATTATTGTAATGAAGATAGTAAATCTATGCTTTATATTAAAATAGGAAACAAGGTTTCATAAAATTCCATATTCAGAAATAAAATAACAAGACTGGATGTGGTGACTAGTGCCTGTAATCCTAGCACCATGAAAGGCTGAGATAGAAGGATCACTTGAGGTCAGGAGTTTAAGACCATCCTGGACAACATAGTGAGAGCCCCATCTCTACTAAAACATGTTTGTAAATGAGCTAGGCATGATGGTATATGCCTACAGTCCTAGCTATGCTAGAGGCTAAAGGTGGGAGGATTGCTTGAGCCCAGGTGGTCAAGGCTGCAGTGAGCCATAACTGTGCCGCTGTACTCCAGCCTTCCAGCCTGGGTGACTGAGTGAGACCCTGTCTCAAAAAATAATAATAAAGTAACATGAAGGTTAAAGTTAGATTATCACTCTTTTATGGTGTTAGCTTGCTAACTAAATCCTAGAAGGGATAGCACCAACACTCATCAACAATGAGGCTATTATCCTAATTCATAGTCTACTGAGAAATAGAAAGGCTACTTACTGTTAACTGCAACCCATTCATTTAGATCTTCCCCCTCAGGAAGCATGACAGCCATCCGAAGGTTGCCGCTGCCAAGTGTGGCTTCTGCATGTTTTAAGAGCTCATACTGGTGAGAACCCTCTGGAATGTTCTTCTTTGGTTTAAAAGTTTTAGAAGAGCGACTACCACTATGAATAGAAAAGAAAAAAAAAGGAGTTTAATATTTAAGGCATGACATTCAACAGGGTCATTCACCAAGCATTAGACCTAAACTGTATTGGCTTAAATCCCAGCAATATAATTGCTGTAACTACTGTGCTCTCCATTCAAAACTCCTACAAACTTTCTCTGCTGTCTCTAGTTAACTCACAAAAAGAAAAAGTTTTTAAGCTGTAACTAACACCTCTTCTCAATAAATTAATGACTCAGGATTATAAATTGTAATCTAAAAAACAAAAAAAAACTTCCACGGTAAGTTTTAGTTATTTTATTCCTTTCACTCCTATTCTAAGTCTCTCATTCTAATAAAATAAATTTGTTTCCTTCTTAAAAGAAATATAAAGATACAATTTGATATTAATAAAACATAAAAATTCTGGAACAAGAAAAAAAAGCTACATGTTCAGCCAGGCACGGTGGCTCATGCCTGTAATCCCAGCATTTTGGGAGGCAGAGGCAGGCGGATCACCTGAGGTCAGGAGTTGGAGACCAGCCTGGCCAACATGGCGAAACCCCATCTCTATTAAAAATGCAAAAAAATTAGCCAGGCTTGGTGGCGGGTCCCTGTAATCCCAGCTCCTCGGGAGGCTGAGGAGGAGAATCGCTTGAACTCGGGAGGCGGAGGGTGCGGTGAGCCAAGATTGTGCCACTGCACTCTAGCCTGGGCGGCAGAGTGAGACTATGTTTCAAAAAAAAAGAGAAAGAAAAGCAAAGCTACATGTTTTTCTACCCAATTATAGGAAGTATCAGTAATCAATTTTAGTCCAGAATTCTGGTTAAGCAGTTAAGTAGCTAGACATTAGTATGGCTGGTTTGCTCAAATTTCTGAATGCTTACGCACATACAGAGATACAGACACAAGCACACACAGCGAATGTGTATGTGTATATATACACATAAATTTTTTTAATGGATCAACTGAAACTAGGCTTCAAGGTGGTTTTAATAGTTTTTAAGAGAGCTGGGCACCTCTAGTTCCAGCTACTCAAGAGGATGAGGTGGGAGGATCCCTTGAGGTTGTAGTGCACTATGATCACACCTGTGAATAGACACAGCACTACCACTTGGGCAACAGAGCAAGACCTCCATCTCTGAGAAAAAAAAAAAAAAAAAAAGAGGCGGAAAGCTGAGTGTGGTGGCTCACACTGGTAATTCCAGCTACTCGGGAGGCCAGAGGCAGGAGGACTGCATCAGGCCAGGAATTCGAGACCAGCCTGGGCAACATAGTGAGACCCCCCCCGCCATCTCTAAAAAAATGTTTAAAAATTAAGTCAGGTGTGATGGTGCAGCCTGTAGTCCCAGCTAGGGACTAGGGAGGCTGAAGCCAAAGGATAGCTTAAGACCAAGGAGTTCAAGACTGAGTAAGCAATGATCGTGCCACTCTACTCCAGCCTGGGCAACAGAATGAGGCCCCTCTCCTTAAGAAAAAAGAAAAGAAAAAACATAGCAGGGGGATTTTTAAATCTTCTGTTACTGCTAGCAAATTTTTATCAAATTAGGAGTCACCCCCGTCCATTATTCTCCTTCACTTCTTATGATAAGAAACAGACTGGAAAAAAAGAGGCTAGATAAGTGGGAACTTTAACGTTATTAAATTCACATCATCAAAAACATCTAGGCATTTGAACATATGAATATGAACGAGGAATTCAAAAAAAACTACATAAACGATGGTGACACTTTCCAAACTCTACAAAGCTTTTCACTCTACCTCCTCTCAAGTTTTAACCCCTCACCCCAATCCCTCCCTCTTTCCCTAAGATAAACCAGTAGTTCTCAACCCCTGGCTGCATTATTATTATCATCTGAGGAGCTGTCAAAAAGTATTGAGGATCTTGAAATAAAATAAGAATCTACCAGTCAACCCGAATACCCAATTCAAATAACAGGTATTTTTCATTGTAAAGTACATGCATTCTCATTTAAATGTAGGTCTCTCCACAGGTGTTTAATTAGAATTAAACTGATGTTCCTCAACTCTAACACACACCCTCTCCTAAAGGATCACTTTAAAAACACTCATCACAGAGCTGGGCACAGTGGCCCACACCTATAATCCCAGCACTTTGGGAGGCCGAGGCAGGCGGATTGCTTGAGCCCAGGCCAATCTGGGCAACACGGCGAAACTGTCTCTACAAAAAATACAAAAATTAACCAAGTGTGGTGGTGCATGCTTGTAACCCCAGCTACTCAGGAGGCTGAGGTAGGAAGATCACTTGAGCCCAGGAAGTCGAGGATACAGTGAACCGAGATCATGCCACTTCTTTCCAGCCTGGGTGATAGAGCAAAACCCTGTCTAGAAAAATAAAAGTAAAAAATCGACCCAGCACAGTGGCTCTTGCCTGTAATCCCAGCACTTTGGGAGGCCAAGGTAGGAGGATCGCCTGAACCTAGGAGTTCAAGACCAATCTGGGCAACACAGTAGGACTCCCTCTCTAAAAAATATATTTAATTTTTTTTTTCAACCAGAGAATCAGAAGCTAAAAGAAAAAAAAATAAAAATAAAAACACTCATTAGATTATGATACATCTCTGCTTAGAACCACTCAGTGACTTTCCAGTGCAAAAGTGTAAATCCAAAGGTCAAATATTAGATATAGTCAAGCTCTAGACCCACACTAGAATGCGGAAATTCTTCAGTTTAATGAGACAATGTATTAAACACCAAATTTGCTCCAAGCATCTCTAAAATATAATTATAAAAATATAAATGTTAGGTATGGCAGTACATGCCTATAGTCCCAACTACCGGGAAAGCTGAGGCAGGAGCATTGCTAGAGAGCAGGAGTTTGAGACCAGCCTAGGTAACACAGTAAGGCTCTGCCTCCAAAACATAAAAATAAAATGAAATTTAAAAATTTATTTATATAAATATAAATGGTAATAATATAAATAGATGCATGCCTACCAAGCTTGAAATTTACTTCATTTTCCTCTTTCTAATACTTTAACAAAATTTTGCATAAGACACACACTTCACTGGGCGTGGTGGCTCCCGCCTGTAATCCCAGAACTTTGGGAGGCTGAGGCGGATGGATCACCTGAGGTCGGGAGTTCAACAGTCTGGTCAACATGGCAAAACCCCATCTCTACTAAAAATACAAAAATTAGCCGGGCGTGGAGGTGAGCAACTATAATCCCAGCTACTCGAGAGGTTGAGGCAGGAGAATCACTTGAACCTGGGAGCTGGAGGTTGCAGTGAGCAGAGATCGCACCACTGCACTCCAGCCTGGGTGAGAGAGCGAGACTCTGTCTCCAAAAAAAGAAAATCTGCTGGGCACAATGGCTCACACCTATAACTCTAGCACTTTGGGAGGTTGAGGTGGGTGGATCACGAGGTCAGGAGATCGAGACCAGCCTGGCCAACATGGTGAAACCCTGTCTCTACTAAAAACACAATAATTAGCTGGGCATAGTGGCACACATCTGTAATCCCAGCTATTCAGGAGGCTGAGGCAGGAGAATTCCTTGAACCCAGGAGGCAGAGGTTGCAGTTAGCCGAGATCACGTCACTGCACTCCAGACTGGGTGACACAGCAAGACTCCGTCTCAACAAAACAAAAAAAAAAAAAAAAGAAAGAAAGGAAAAGAAAAGAAAAAATAAAATCTGAGTTCAATTTTGTGAAGGCCAACTTTGACACACATAAGTTATTATCTCAGGCAAACTACCTAACTTTCCAGAGCCTGTTTTTTCTTTAGCAGTGAAAGCCTAATAAAAATAACAAAACGTGAACACTACCTGTATTATAGGACAGTTGCAAAATGAGAGGATATATGCAACATTTAGTATTTTCATTATCCTTTCTTTTCTTGAACCACAATGACTCACAGAAAGAAATGGTAGTGCAATGCTAAAACTCCAAATCCTACTCTATCCCTCAAGACTGAATGGGGGAAAATATAATTAGTTCAGAAAAAAATAACTGTCATACATCAAGTTTAAAAGAAAAATTTTTTAATTTCTGGGTTTTCTTTTTTTGGGGGGGCGGGGGGAGGTGCTATGCCCTATGCTGACCACAAGGTTCAAGCGATCTTGGAATAATCTTAGCGTTAGATTGGAAATCAGGAAAACAAGGTTCTACTCCCCATTTTGCAATTTTCTTTTGTTTTCTTATTTAAGTCAGAGTCTTGCTCTGTCAACCACAGGCTGGAGTGCAGTGGTGTAATCTTGGCTCATTGAAACTTCCGCCTCCCAAGTTCAAGCGATTCTCCTGCCTCAGCCTCCCAAGTAGCTGGGATTATAGACATATGCCACCATGTCCAGATAATTTTTGTATTTTCAGTAGAGACAGGGTTTCACCATGTTATTCAGGCTAGTCTCAAACTCCTGAACTCAAGTGATCCGCCCACCTTAGTCTCCCAAAGTGCTGGGATGACAGGCATGAGCCATCATGCCCAGCCTGCAATTTTCTTCTTATGTTACTTAAGAAATCACAAATTATCATCTGGGCTTCTACTTTTTTTTATTTTGTTTTTTCAAGAGTCTGGAAAATGACTTTTTACAAAAGTGTATCATTTAGGGATTAGATGTTTGTAAATGTTTTTAGTTCCCTGCAGCCTCTTGACTCTCTTCTCTGTTCCTCATTTCCACATACATTTATACTTTCAAATGCTTTCAAGTCCTGCATTTAATTTTCCTTCTGTCTAACCCGTCTGCTTTATTACTGCAGAATATGCTAACCACTTAACACTTTTTAAAAATACTCTTTTAAAAGTCTTTGTTAGGTTTTTTCAGCTGCTACCTGAATCTTCTCTTACCCGAATCCACCCAACTGGGAAATGGTGGTGGTCAATAATGCTCCTCATTCCCAGGTCAAAAGACCTCTGACAGGCCAGGCAAGGTAGCTCATGCCTGTAATCCCAGCAGTTTGGGAGGCTGAGGCAGGCAGATCACTTAAGGTCGGGAGTTCAAGACCAGCCTGGCCAACATGGTGAAACCCCATTTCTGCTAAAAACACAAAAATTAGCCGGGCATGGTGGCAGACGCCTGTAATCCCAGCTACTCAGGAGGCTGAGGCAGGAGAATCGCTTGATCCCAGGAGGCGGAGGTTGCAGTGAGCCGAAATCGCACCACTTCACTCCAGGCTGGGCGACAAGGCAAGACTCCATCTCCAAAAAAAAAAAACAAAAAAAAGACCAACTGACAGAGTTTTCAAATTCAAAAGCACAAATACCCAAGCATGTACACAGAAGTCCTCATCAGTGAGTACAAGCTCTTGTAGCAACACTGTATGCCCAAATGCATATATCTCACATATTTTAAGATATATGAATGCAAATCTTCACAAAAATTTTCAAAAACATAAAGTATGTTGTCCTCTCACCCCAACTACCTCAGAAGAAATTACAGTTTCTAGTATCTGGTAAAAGCATCAGGAAGTTTTGTGCCTGTTTTTGTTTGCTTTTACACAATAGCACCATAATGTAGTGTACTTAATAATGTTTTTCACTTAACATATCCAGAAAACTGTTATATTTAAGATACAAGTAGATCTACTTTATTCTTTCTAAAGACTGAAATAGCATTTCCTTATATAGATTATATCATAATATAGTTTGATCAGTCCTTTATTAAAAACATTTAGGTTGTTTCCTCTAGTCATCTGCTACCACAAACAATACTGCAGTAGGCATCCTTGTGTGTGTGCATATATGAAGGATAAATTCCTAGAACTGCTATTCTAAAGAGCAGTTACATTTTTAAATTTTATATAGTGCCTGTTTTTTCACCAAATAAATTGCACCCTTTTACAATCCCACTAACAATGTATGGGAGCAGCTACAACATATGAGTCTTAAAGGACTATGAAATTAGACTATGAAGTAGTCTATGAAATTAGACTACTAATTTCTCTTGTACAGCTTCCAACACAGCATCCTAACTATGGAGAATGTTGTGTTTTGTTTTGTTTGTTTATTTGTTTGTTTGAGATAGGGTCCTGCCCTATTGCCTAGGCAGGAATGCAGGGGCATGATCAATGGCTCAAGTGATCCTTCCACCTCAGCCTCCTGAGTAGCTGTGACTACAGGTATACGCCACCACACCCAGCTAATTTTTTGTATTTTTATTAGAGATGAGGTCTCACTTCGTTGTCCAAGCTGGTCTCGAACTGCTAGGCTCAAGCAATCCTCCCATCTTGGCCTCCCAAAGTGCTGGGAATACAGGCATGAGCCACCATACTCAACCACTATGGAATGCTTTCTAACTAGAATGTGAACGATGTATTACATATTAGAGGTATAATATTAATAATTCATAGCATTACTCCACTGCTTTCCAAATAAATGTCCATGATATTCACATTTGTTTTCCCACTCTTACTCGTCTTTGAAGGCAAATCAATTTTTAGAGCAGGACAGGGTGATTTGTCTAGTAAACAACTTAGTCCTAGAGATAGCTCTGAATACGTATCTCTTAGTCTTCCGATTTATCTTTTGCAAATTTCAACATCATTTATTTTCTCTTTGAGACTCTAAAACAGTGGCTCCCAACCTTTTTGGCACCAGGGACCAGTTTCACAGAAGACAATTTTTCCACTTGCTGGCTGCTCACCTCCTGCTGTGAGGCTCAGTTCCTAACAGTTTTTGTTTTTGTTGTATTATCCCTATTTTGTTTTCTGTACCAGATACCTATATATTGACACTGAAGAATATGTAAATTTATTCAAAATTAAAAGCAAATTATTTGTAATACAAATGATTATAAAATAAATGATTTTTTTGTCACAAATCATGTATTTGTGTCAACAGCTCCATCTCTTCAAGGTTAAGTGAGTTATTAATCTAACTACAGCTAGCTAAATGGCAGAACCAAGGTCTCGAAGAAGTTACTGTTACTGAGTCTCAGCTTCCTCATCTATAAAATGGAGATAATAATACCTACCTTACTACTGAAACTTATGGTAAGAACTTCACTACTATTAGTTCTCTTTGCTCCGCCTCTAGGTACTAACCTGTCATTCACATCAGTAGCTCCTTCCATAGGTCTAAGTCCAACACTACAGATCAGGTATTCGATAAATACTTGTTAATTGATAGTTCCAGTCAACTTCAGGCTGAGAACTCCTACATCAGGATAATAATGATGATTAATATTAACTAACATTTACTGCAAGCTTTGTACTGAGAATATATACGTGCAATACATCTCATTTAATCCCCGTAACTCTGATACAAATGCTATTATTTTTCTTTATTTTATGGATGACAAATCTAAAGCTTTAAAGTACTTACATACCCTGCTCAACATTATAAAAGTGGTAAATTAAGGAGCCAAAATTTAAATCCAGGATTTAAATCTCTAAAGTCCATTCCTTTTTTTTTTTTTTTTTTTTTGAGACAGAGTCTTGCTCTGTCACCCAGGCTGGAGGGCTGTAACCCAATCTTGGCTCATCCGCCTCCTGGGTTTATGCGATTCTCCTGCCTCAGTCTCCTGAGTAGCTGGGACTACAGGCACCCGCCACCATGCCCAGCTAATTTTTGTATTTTTGGTTTCGCCATGTTGGCCAGGCTGGTCTTGAACTCCTGACCTCAGGAGATCTGCCCGCCTCAGCCTCCCAAAGTGCTGGGATTATAGGCATGAGCCACAGCGCCCGGCCTAAAGCCCATTCTTTTACCCACTACCCAACATTACTCAATGCTTTACCTTTAGCTTCTACTAAATTATTTCTAACAATTTTCTCCCTTTTTCACCATATTTTACTCAAGTCATTCATGAACAACACAAGGCTAATTTATATCAACAGAGTTATTAATAGCCGCCTTTTTTTTCCTTATTTTTAAAACGTTCTTTTTTTCTTACCCTTGTCTCCACCCCTTTGTAATTTTATTTGTGTATTTTTTTGAAGACAGGGTCTCACTCTGTCACCTAGGCTGGAGTGCAGTGGCACAAACACAGCTCACTGTAGCCTCGACTTCCTGAGCTCAAACGATCTTTCTACCTTAGCCTTCCACCTCAGCCTCCCAAGTAGTTGGGACCACAGGTTCACGTCACCATGTCCAGCTAATTTTCTTGTTGTTGTATTTTTCTATAGGGAGGAAGTCTCACTTTGTTGCCCTGGCTGGTCTCCAACTCCTGGGCTCAAGTGATCCTCCCACATTCACCTCCCTAAGCGCTGGGAATAGACACATCTTAATCTTCAAACCACCTATTTCCCCTCCTCATACCTTCTCTAATTTATATGAATACTCAGCACATACTCTGACAGTAAGGAAAATTAAAATTCTACCCTACACCAATTTCCCCCAAATGTTGCCAAACACATCCACGCTTTCAGAAAGGCAGATATCCATCTGCAAAAAAATTTTAGAAGCTGTCAAAATAGAATGTGTTCTAGAAAAAATAAGACTAAAAGCTAAAGGCTAAAAGCTATGAGTATTGAAAAGATAACCTTGTTTCAAGACAGACAGCAGTCTGAACAGACATCTACTTACATTTCTGCCTATAATCCCTTTTAAATCACTATTATTAGTGGCAGGTGGCATTCCTACTATTGTTACTGTTAGGAGAGTAAGAAATCCTTAACACGGCTGGAAAAAAAGAAAGAATGCTATCTGCTATCCGCAGTTCAGAAATTGGGGAATTCTTACAAGATTAAAAAGTTGATGAGACACAGTGACTGAGAAGTCAGAAAACCTAGCTTAGATATGCCCAGTAGAGGTCTCTATGAAGGTAACAGTGATTCTACTGTGCTCCAAACTCAGAATCCAGACTACTGGAGAGGACCCTGAGGGGATCTCCAGAAGATTATAGGGAAACTTAACCCAGGGTCTTTGCACAAGTGAATCCCAATACCCTTCTGACTGGTCTTTTTCTGAGAAGTAGGCAAGCACAGCCTAAGCTGAAGCTCAGAGCATGGTGGAGGGAGGGATTTTAACCACCTCCACAGCAGGCAGGGGAACTTGGCAGTCAAAAGAGAACCTACTGGCATACCTCTATACAGTAGGCAGCGGTTCCTACTCCTTCCTGTCACCAGAGGGAAGCTCCCATAATCAGACTATTCACCAAGAAGCAAACCAATATCCTCAAACACTCAAGTTGAGCAATCCCAAATCACTAAATATTCCAGGAAAACCACCACCATGAAAGAACTACTCAACAATATATCTAATGCTAATGAAAACCAAGAAGAACATATTAAATATAATCAATATCTTTAGAAATAACAGAGACACTTATATTCAAAAACAGGCAATTATGAAAAGAAACAATCAGGGAAGGATGGAGAAGCTGAAGTTCTCCTTAAGCAAGTGGTGTTAAGTCAAGAGATATTAACTGCAGTGAGGGGAATTGAAAAATTAAAGAATTCTGGTAAGATTAAAAAGTTGACTTTTTTTTTTTGGCCGGGCGCGGTGGCTCACGCCTGTAATCCCAGCACTTTGGGAGGCCGAGACGGGCGGATCACAAGGTCAGGAGATCGCGACCATCCTGGCTAACATGGTGAAACCCCGTCTCTACTAAAAAATACAACAAAAACTAGCTGGGCGAGGTGGCGGGCGCCTGTAGTCCCAGCTACTCGGGAGGCTGAGGCAGGAGAATGGCGCAAACCCGGGAGGCGGAGCTTGCAGTGAGCTGAGATCTGGCCACTGCACCCCAGCCTGGGCGACAGAGCGAGACTCCGTCTCAAAAAAAATAAAAAAAATAAAAAATAAATAAAAAATAAAAAAATAAAAAGTTGACTTTTTAATATAATTCACTGCGGAGATGGTTACTAAAAAACTGTGTTAAACAGTGCACTCTAAATGGGCGATTTGTAAGGTATGTGACTATGTCTAATTAAGCATTTTTTAAGGCACAAAGAAAAATATAATTGACGTTATAAAAGTGAACAGTGGACCATACAAATAGAGTCAACTGATACTGACAAAACAGGAAAGGCAATTCAATGCGGAAAGGATGATCTTTTCAACAAGTGGTAGTTCTCTACTGCTTGGGACACTGGGACATCCAGAGGCAAAAACATAAATCTAGACACAGATCTTACACCTTTCACAAAAATTAATATGAATTAGATGATAGACCTAAAACTACAACAAAATACTATAAAACTTCTAGAAGAAAATATAGAAGAAAATCTATGTGACCTTGAATTTGATGAGTTTCTAGATACAAAAAAGCATCTTATGAAAGAAAATATTTATAAATTAGACTTTATTAAAGTTTAAAATTCTCCTCTGTGGCTGGGTACAGTGGTGCACGGCAGTAATCCCAGCACTTTGGGAGGCCAAGGTGGGCAGATCACTTCATCTCAGAAGGTCAAGACCAGCCTGGGCAATATGTCAAAATCCTATCCCTACAAAAAATTAGCTGGGTGTGGTGGCACACATCTGTTGCCCCAGCTACTCAGGAGGCTGAGGTAGGAGTCTGGGGGTGTTGAGGCTGCAGTGAGCCAAGACTGTGCCACTGCACTCCAGCCTGGGCGACAGAGTGAGACCCTGCCTCAAAATAAATAAATAAACAAACAAACAAAATTCTGCTCTATGAAAGACACTGTAAAGAAGGTCAAATATCAAGCTACCAACTAGCAGAAAATCTTTGCAGATCACATACACAGTTGAGGACTTATATCCAAAATATACAAAGAGCTATTAAAATTCAACAATAAGAGCCTGAGCAACATAGTGAGACTCCATCTCTGCGGGGGGGAGGGAAGCTAGCCAACTAGCCACGGATGTGATGTCTGTAGTCCCAGCTACTCAGGAGGCTGAGGTGGGAGAATCACCCAGGAGTTCAAGGCTGTATGTAGTAGGCTGTGATCACGCAACTGCTCTCCAACCTGACTGACAGAGTGAGACCCTCATTCTAAAAAGAAAAACAAAAATCAACAATAAGAAGACCCAGTGTCTTGATCCTGCCTTTTCAGAGTCTATGACTCACTTGTCATAACACTCCTGCAAAACTGGTGATATCATCCCCAATTTTTTAGTTGTAAGCTTAGGGAAATTGTGTAATTTGATATTTCACGGCCAGTTTCAGATCCTGTCTTTCTAACTTACTGGCTAAGAACTTCCTTAAGTTTAAAATGAAAAAACTGAGAATGACATCACCAATTTTGCAGGACTGTTACGATAAATGAGTAAATACATTTGAAGCACCCTAGTTTTGAGGTAGCAGTCACAGAGCAAACGCTCAGTATAATGTGAAAGAAAAATATAATCTTGGAACCCCAAACTAACTAGGCTTAAGAGAAAGGTGGCTGGCTAATCAGAGCCTCACAAGAATGTAATCACTTGCCTCACTGCCTACCCTCCTTCCTTTTTTTTCCTTCCCCTTCTGTTCGCTCTTCCCCTTTTAAATACTGAAGTTCCCAAAACCCTCTTTGGAAAAAGCACAGGTCACAGATCCTACTGTGACTTGTGTTTCTTTTTCCCAGGCACATCCTCAACCTTGGCAAAATAAACCACTAATTGATTGAGATCTGCTCAGTCAGTTTTTGGTTTACAATAGGAACTAGCATTTTTTAAATGTACAAATGACTATATATATATATGCACATTTACATGCACTTAAATGTGTATAAATAAAATACCCTTTCTGACTTTATCCTCTTGCCATACTTCCACTAATCCATGAAGGAAGGAGCAGCTTAAAATATGACCTCCTCCTGCTTTCTTGTTTATATTTCTTTTTCCCTCTCCCTCTCTTTCATTAGATTGTGGGTTACTCAGGGATATGAGTCTTGTCTTACATATCTTTGCATTCCCAATTCCTAACACAGAAGCTGAAACGTAATAGAATACATAATAAATGCTTATTATCTCAAATAATAATGTTGAAGAGGACAAAAAATCTTATTGAGAGGAGCCACTGTTACCAATATTAAAGAAAAGGATCAATCTGTCATCTTTATTTTATTCACTATGACAAATCTAAAGGATTCCAACTGTGCAAGAAAAGTAACAGACTGAGAAATATTTCCTAGTCCTGACACCAAAATTTCATTTTCAGTATTAGGCCCCTTTACAGTACTGCCATACTTAAACTTTGGTCAAAAAAAAAAAAAAAAAGAACAAAGAAAAACCAGCTTCGCCAAAGCATTTGCCTGCAAAAGGCGTTCAACACAATCAGTGACACAGAAGTTGTATGGTCTAAATGCTTTGAAATTAAACTCTTACAATACAGAAGCCAGCCTGATAGGAAACAAACACACACACACACACACAAAGTTAAAATCAGGTAGTGCCTACTTCTCCTTATCTCATACAATTTTAACTGCACTTTCTTTTTTCATCAAATAATATCTAGTCATCCCCAGATAATCAGTGCAGGGGTAATTTTCCTCAGGAAGCTTCCCTGATATCCTAAGACAGGTTAAGGATGCCTTCTCTGTGTTCAGACAGGATACTATCATTGTCTATTTTACATAGCACCATGAGATTCTCAAAGGTAAGAAATGTTTCTAAGTCATCACTGCATCTCCAGAACCTATCACAAGGCCTAGGTCAGAATAGAGCTTCAATGTTGAGCTAACTGACAAAGAATTCCAGGGCAAAAATTTGAAAGCACAGCAAATACCTTAGACATTTGTCAAAATTTATATCTTCAGCTTATACAAATAGGCCTAATCATGATAGGTTAAAGTAGCATAGTACATAGTATGCACGCAGAATAACATACGTTTTGTATTGTAACTAACATTTCAGTAGCACAATGGAACAAACAGAATCCAAGCACAAAATTACAGTACAAGGCTATAGAATTTACTTTACCATGAGAGTTTAAAATGCAGGGCCTTGGAAAGGGTCCTAACAAAAATCGCGAAAGCAATCCAACTACAATTGGTTAAAGACTTCTGTTCTGACTTCTGACTCCTGTTTCTGACTCCCTCTCCATCATACTTCCTCCTTAGGTAATTGGATATTCTGGGCATTGAACTAAGGGGAAGTTGAGTTGGGTATATATTTCAGTTTCACAGGATATATGTAGTGTGCAATCACATCCATGTATGACTAGATAATTGCTAGTCTGGGTACAGGAATGACATCCAGGAATATTCTTACCACCCAATGCACTGCCTTATCTGGTATCATTAACACTAAGGCAGAGGGCCAGAGACATCTAGATATGAGCTCCACATGGTATTGGCACAGAAGTATCTAAAAACACTGCACTTCATATAAAACTTACCAACGGTGAGATAGTCTGGATATTTGTCCCCACCCAAATCTCATGTTGAATTGTAATCCCCAATGCTGGAGGTGGGGCCTGGTAGGTGTTTGGAAAATGGGGGTGGGTCCCTCATGGCTTGGTGCTGTCTGATAGTGAGTGAGTTCTCGTGAGATCTGGTCATTTAAAAGTTTGTTGCATGTCATCCCCTACTCTCTCCCCTTCTCTCTCTCCTCTCTACTTCCTCTCTCTCACACTGTCTTGCTCCTACTTTTGCCATGCGATGTGCCTGCTCTCCTTTTGCCTTCTGTGATGATTGTAAGCTTCCTGAGACCTCCCCAGAAGCTGATGCCACGATGCTTCCTGTACAGCCTGCAGAACCTGAGCCAATTAAACCTCTTTTTTAATAAATTACCCAGTCTCAGGTATTTCCTTATAGCAATGCCAGAACAGCCTAACCCTAGGAGCTGCCCCAAATTTGAAAACAATCTTAAAATATTACAGACACTACCAATAAAACGAGTTGTGAATCTCAAACTTTTCTAAGCTATCATAATAAACACAATTTGATCAGTCAGGCTAGAGAAAAAAGTACACTGTTGACATATGAAGAAGTGGTCGAAAAATCTAAATAAAAAAGTATAAGAGGCTGGGCGCAGTGGCTCACGCCTGTAATCCCAGCACTTTGGGAGGCCAAGGCGGGAGGATCACCTGAGGTCAGGAGTTTGAGACCAGCCTGGCCAACATGGTGAAATGAAACCCAGTCTTCACTAAAAATACAAAACTTAGCCAGGCATGGTGGCATGTGCCTATAATCCCAGCTACTCAGGAGGCTGGGGCAGGAGAATTGCTTGAATCTGGAAGGCGGAGGTTGAAATGCGCCAAGATCGCGCCTAGGTGACAGAGCAAGACTCCATTTCAAAAAAAAAAAGTATTAGAGATATCTAGCAGTTGACATAAAAATGTTATTTTTCTATATTTTGTGATGTTAACCTTGTGTTATTAAAATTGTGATGTGATTTTTTCATTCTAAATATTCATTTTGACACCAAATTTTGTATTTATATATTTTTTCATTTTCTCAAAAAGGGAAATGTTTTGATTTTTTAAATTTTGATTGAAAAAGATTTTCCAAAACACTAGATCTCTATCCACTTGAAGGCTTATTAATGCTACTCACAGAGGGAAAATCAGAAGTTATAGCTTGATATAACTGATTCTCTCAATTATCAATATATAAACCCATTTAGGTACATGTACAGTCTTCTATTACCATATTTACCAAACTATGACAAGTGTGTGTTAACTCCTGTCTCTTCTATTACCGTGTACAATTTAGAAGCAGGTCCCACATGTCTTATTCATTTGAGTATTTTTTCAGAAGCTACTTTCTAATGCAGATCAATAATTGTTGATTTTTTTTTTTAAGTTACTCTACCTTCAACTACTATCCTTAGAAAAGTTTATCAAAGCTCTTTCACTATTTTATGTCAGATGATTATTCATCATTGTGGGGTAAGAGGAAAACATGGTTAACTGTAAGAAATGATGTGAGCTAATCTCTCTAAGGATTCAGGTGTTGAGATACTGGATGTCATCCCAGTTCTTTGATCACCTCAAAGATCATCAGAGTTGAAACAGCTGTGCTGTTCAATGGGCAAAACTAGCACCAAGTGCAAAAAGCAGGAACTAGCAAACTACTAGTTCCTCTTCCATAAAATCTGAACCACCCCATTTAGCTAATGGAATCTCTAGAACTATGTGAAATGGAAGTGTATGCTTATATAATATTATGTCAAAAAAACCATCAGAAATGACCCTATGGTTTTATTTTTAAAAGGTAAAGTACTTTCTAGGGTGACGGAAATGTTTCAAGTTTAAAAGTAGTGTGGTTTACAAAGAGCATACGCTTGTTTAACTATACGCTTAAGATCTGAGCACTTCATGTTTTGTAAATCATATCTCCGTAATAAAAATAACTTAGCAATGAACTCCCTGAACCTACTGAGATATATTTCTGAGCTACATAAAATGGAAATACCGCCACAATGCTCTTAAACATTTATCTAATAATTTTTTTCTTTTCTTTTTTTTTTTTTTTGAGACGGAGTCTCGCTCTGTCGCCCAGGCTGGAGTGCAGTGGCCCGATCTCAGCTCACTGCAAGCTCCGCCTCCCGGGTTTGCGCCATTCTCCTGCCTCACCCTCCCGAGTAGCTGGGACTACAGGCGCCCGCCACCTCGCCCGGCTATTTTTTTGTATTTTTTAGTAGAGACGGGGTTTCACTGTGTTAGCCAGGATGGTCTCGATCTCCTGACCTCGTGATCCGCCCGTCTTGGCCTCCCAAAGTGCTGGGATTACAGGCTTGAGCCACCGCGCCCGGCCTATCTAATAATTTTTTCTTTGCTGACTTCTTTGCCTCCAGTTCTTTATTTTGAGTCTTTCACAATCTGACAATATGAACCTTCTCTCTAGAGACAAAAAACACAATTATTAGGCCAGGCGCGGTGGCTCACGCCTGTAATCCCAGCACTCTGGGAGGCCAAGACGGGCGGATCACAAGGTCAGGAGATGGAGACCATCCTGGCTAACACGGTGAAACCCCACCTCTACTAAAAAATACAAAAAAACTAGCCAGGCGAGGTGGCAGGCGCCTGTAGTCCCAGCTACTCGGCAGGCTGAGTCAGGAGAACGGCCCAAACCCGGGAGGCAGAGCTTGCAGTGAGCTGAGACCCGGCCACTGCACTCCAGCCTGGGCCAGAGAGTGAAACTCCGTCTCAAAAAAAAAAAAAAAAAAAAAAACCACAATATTTTGCATACAGGAATTCAGGGAGGGGCTAAAACCTGTTCATAAACCCAGATACAGAAATTCTGCCCTAGTCTGTATCTTTTCTCTGAGGCTATCACAAAAACATCAGTTTCTCTTTAAATGTCTATGAATTTCACATTTAATTTCCAATTCTACAGACATATCTTTTAGATAAAACACACATACATTCAGGATAGGTACAAGTTTTCTTTCAATTTAAAACTACAGTTTAGGTTTATTCTTTTTCTATTAAACAATGACTCTAGCAGAAAGCTTTAATCATATTTATAAAATAATTTATGTTAAAGTTCAAAATCATGGCATGTATGAGAAATTCAATGCATTCAATTCATTCTTAAAAAAATAAAGAAATCCATGCTAATGCCTATAAAAAACTGATAAAATGTCCTATGAAATAACTACTTATTAAATGGCAATTCTACTTTAATTACATAGACGATATTGGTAATACGTACACAAAAGTTATAAACTATTTTCTCCTATAAATCTAACTTCAAATGCAGCTGATTTGAGTGTTTGCTTCTTAGGATTTTTGGTTTTTAATAACATAAGAATCATTTCTGATTTGGAGATCAATTTTAACTAATGTGTAATTAAGGTCAAAGACATTGAGGATTTAAATAGGAGCTGCCAAAGCGTAATTCTGATGCATAACCTGAATAATCTGAAATATTAGCTAAGACTGATAATAATAATTAAATTATAAAACTTACTAAAGCCTTTTACAACTATTAAAACATTCTAATCAAGAGGTTTAAGAAATTTAGAGACACGCTAGATTAAGAAAATGTGGCACATATACACCATGGAATACTATGCAGCCATAAAAAAGGATGAGTTCGTGTCCTTTGTAGGGACATGGATGCAGCTGGAAACCATCATTCTCAGCAAACTATCGCAAGAACAGAAAACCAAACACCACATGTTCTCACTCATAGGTGGGAATTGAACAATGAGATCACTTGGACTCTGGAAGGGGAACATCACATACCGGGGCCTATTATGGGGAGGGGGGAGGGGGGACAGATGGCATTGGGAGTTACACCTGATGTAAATGACAAGCTGATGGGTGCTGACGAGTTGATGGGTGCAGCACACCAACATGGCACAAGTATACATATGTAACAAACCTGCACGTTGTGCACATGTACCCTAGAACTTAAAGTATAATTAAAAAAAAAAAAAACCCCAAAGGCAAAAACACACACAAAAAAATAAAAAAATAAATAAAAATACCATTTGTGATCTCAGTAATTAGCTTTACATTAAAAGGTTACATTAGCATTTGAATGTTCAAATGTTAATTTTCTCTGAAAAGAAAGATACCACAAGAGAAATGTCACAAGGAAGGATGGAAGAGAAGAAGGGAAAGAAGGAAGAAATCTATTGGCTGTGTGCGGTGGCTCACGCCTGTAATCCCAGCACTTTGGGAGGCTGAGGTGGGCGGATCATGAGGACAGGAGATCAAGACCATCCTGGATAACAGAGTGAAACCCCGTCTCTACTAAAAATACAAAAAATTAGCCGGGCATGGTGGCGGGCGCCTGTAGTCCCAGCTACTCGGGAGGCTAAGGCGGAGAATGGCGTGAACCTGGGAGGCAGAGCTTGCAGTAAGCCGAGATCATGCCACTGCACTCCACCCTAGGCAACAGAATGAGACTCCATCTCAAAGAAAATAAAGAAGAAATTTTTTAAGTTGCAGCAGATAAAAGTGACAAAGAGGTGAGTAGAAATTAAAGTATACTCCTGAGAACACATTTTATGTCTAAAAGGGCATCTGGAAATTCAAATTAAACTGTTAAGAAACAGCCACTACTGCTGAGTCTGTATGGCATAGAAAAGAAAAAAAATAAAATAAAATAAATAGTCAAAGTAGTCAAGAGAGATATGATAGCCAGATACAAATAAAGAGAAAATCAGACAATGTACATGTGGCAAGAGATGTCTACTTCTGCAGTTATAGTAAGACAAAATACTATAGTTAAATTTGGTTAATCAAATCCTAAATTCAAAGCTGAGATACATTAAAAGACCAATTAATATGTAATGCCCTAATATTATTTTTATTATTAACCTGAAAACAAAAACGAAAGGAAACTTGTTCACCCATTTAGAATCAGATTTTAGAGACATTTAACTGATAACAATGTTGATACACGGACAGATTCATCTTTAATCGTCTAGGATACCTAATACTGGCAAGACATCACCATGTTAAGCACTGTGGGAAGCTGGCAAAACACCTAACAGATATTCCTTGCAGTTCAAATCTGGTGGTTTGTTTTGTTTTCTGACATGGGATGTCACTCTTTCCTCACCCAGGCTAGACTGCAGTGGCATGATCTCAGCTCATTGCAACCTCCACCTCCCAGTGGTATGGAAAGGAGGCAGAAAAGTGCTGGCTAGATAGAGGAAGGTGGGTCCCTGAAGAGGGCTCCATCCCTGGGCCTGTGCCCATGGACCTAGGTGACGGCAGACACTCCTGCCTTCATGCCCAAATGCTGCATTTCTCAAGACCACCTTGGCCCACCATGGCCCCATCCTGTGCCTATAAAAACCCCCGAGACCCTAACAGGCAGAGGCACAAGTGGCTAGACGTGGAAAGGAACACATCAGCGGAAGAAGACACAAGCGGCTGGGTGTCAAGAGGCCATTGAGTGGACCACGCTGGCAGAAGAGCAAACCAACAGACGCCGGCACTGGGCAGGTCATAAACCAGCGGAAAGATGCGGAGTCTGGCCAGGGCAGTCGGAAGAGAGACTGGGCCACAGAGTGGCCGGACTCCAGGGGAAAACCATCTCCCCCTGGCTCCTCCATCTTCTGAGAGCTACTTCCACTCAATAAAACCTTCCACTCATTCTCCAAGCCCACCTGTGATCCAATTCTTCTGTACACCAAGGCAAGAACTCCGGGATAAAGAAAACTCTCTGTCCTTGTTAGGCAGGGGGTCTCAATGAGCTGATGGCTAAACTAAAAGAGTATCCTGTAACACACACCCACTGGAGCTTCAGCACTGCATGCTCCACGTAGAGGTTTGAGCAGCAGGGCACCAAAGAAGCGAGCCACACCCCCACTGCGCACCCTTCAAGGGGGACAAGGGAACCTTTTCCATTTTACCAGGTTCAAGAGATCCTCCCAATCATCCTGCCTCAGCTGGGACTACAGGTGCGCGCCACCATGCATGGATAATTTTGTATTTTTAGTAGAGATGGGGTTTTGCCATGTTGGCCAGGCTGGTCTCGAACTCCTGATCTCAAGTGATCCACCCACCTCGGCCTCCCAAAGTGCTGGGATAATAGGCATGAGCCACCATGCCTGGCCCCTTGCGGTTCAAATTTGGATTAATCTGTTTTCTTGCAAAAATGAGAGTTGCTGAACAGTCAAAGTTGGAAAAAGGAAATATCAAATTCGTTGAAAAAAGGAATTTAAGAATATCTACTAATACACTGCAGTGATTCAACACAATAACACAATTTCCTTTCACTTAGACACAACACAATTGCGAATGCTTAACAGAACATAACAATAAAATGGATCAGTACTTAGAAGAAAACTATTGAAGATGTTGGGCTGAAAACATACACTAGCCTCCACTTCCTACTCAAAGTCATAATAAAGTGAAGTTTTTAAAAATCATAATCTCATACAAATAAAATGAATGAAAGAGAAGACAACAAAATTTTGGAAATTATAAAGTAGATGAATAACTGATTTAATGTCCCTAAGAAAACCCAATCCTAGGCTGGGCGCGGTGGTTCACACCTGTAATCTCACACCTGTAATCACAGGCCAAAGTAGGCAGATCACCTGAGGAGGAGTTCGAGACTACCCTGGCCAACATGGTGAAACCCCATCTCTACTAAAAATACAAAAATTAGCCAGGCGTGCTGGCAGGCGCCTGTAATCCCAGCTCCTTGGGAGGCTGAAGCAGGAGGATTGCTTGCACCCGGGAGGTGGAGGCTGTGGTGAGCCAAGACCGTGCCACTGCACTCCAGCCTGGGCAACAAGAGCAAAACTCCATCTCAGAAAAAAAAAAGAAAACACCCTATCCTAAAATTAAAACCAATCCAATTTACATCATAGATCCTACAAAAAATTCAGGATGTAAAATTCTAGATGTAGAATACTCTGGAAATGCAAGTAAAAACAGAACAGGATTTTTACCACTCTATTTAAAAAGCAGTTGTAACCTCCAGATCCCCTGAACAATCTACACAGTGGGCTTCTGTATCACCCCAGCCCCAAGGAAAAACTGAAAGCTGAAGGTTTATTCTATGGAGAGGGCAAAACAGAAAGTCTCTGACTTGAGAGACCCCAGTAGAGTTGTAGGCAAGTTTACCATACTTAACACAAGGAGATAAAGTGAATTTGAATAATCAATATTGAGACCCCTAGCCTATTCTGCTAACCAGAAACCTTGCAATCAGGGATAACAGCCTCCAAACAAAGACCAGAAAAGCTTTTTTTTTTTTTGGGGGGGGGGGGGGAGCAAATCGTACCATACCATGTATAAGACCTGAAAAGATAATCATACCAGGAGTTCTTCAAGGAAATAACCTAGCTATATCATCCTTCAGCAAAGCCCATAGTTGATAAACCCTCCACACTCATGCACACAGAAATCCAATTAGCTTTTTAATTGCCCTACTTATAAATAAAAGCAGAAAGCAAAAGAGTTACCAGGCACTGGAAGGAAGCTTCTAACATGAGACGGGCACGGTGGCTCACGCTTGTAATCTCAGCACTTTGGGAGGCCAAGCCAGGCAGACAGCCTGAGGTTAGGAGTTCAAGACCAGCCTGGTCAACATGGGGAGACCCCTTACTAAAAATTTCCCCTTACCAAATACAAAAAATTAGCCGGGTGTGGTGGCTCGTGCCTGTAGTCCCAGTTACTTGGGAGACTGAGACATGAGAATCACTTGAACTTGGGAGGCAGAGATTGCAGGAAGCCGAGATTACACCACTGCACTCCACCTTGGGTGACAAAGTGAGACTCCATCTCAAAAAAAAAAGAGATGGGAAAGGAGAAAAAAAAAATTAAGGACCAGTCAAGAAGCCTAATATCCAAGATATAGAAAATTCGGAAAGAGAAAGTGTTTTATCAATAAATCAGGATATTTTCCTAGAACTGAAAATGCTCTTTCAGACTAAAAGAGGACCCACAACAGTGCATGAAACTAGACCCACACCAGAGGATGCCATTATGAATTTAGAAAAAGTTACAAAGGTAAGACTTTAAAATAATCCAGAAAAAAAAAAAAGGAAGTCCCATACAAAAGATCGGAAATAAAAAAATCAATAAAAAAGTATTAGAGGCTGGGCAAGGTGGCTCACGCCTGTAATCCCAGCACTTTGGGAAGTTGAGGCAGGAGGATCACCAGAAGACAGGAGTTTGAGATCAGCCTGGCCAATATGGTAAAACCCTGTCTCTACTAAAAATACAAAAATTAGTGAGGTGTGGTGGCGGGAGCCTGTAATCCCCAGCGACTTGTGAGGCTGAGGCAGGAGAATAGCTTGAACCTGGGAGGCGGAGGTTGCAGTGAGCTGAGATCGCACCACTACCCTCCAGCCTGGGTGACAGAGCAAGACTCCATCTCAAAAAGAATTTTTTTTAAAACTTAAAAAAAAAGAAACCCATTTAGACTTCTGAACAGCAAATGGAACTTCGATCCCAGACAAATTAAAACTAAATTCTGTAGGAAAATTATTTCTACCCTAGAACTCTATACTCCTCTGACATAATGCCAATCAAGTATGAAGGTATGTTAAGGTCTTAAAATATTTACATTCCTTATTGTTTCTACAGTTTTAGAAGATCTGCCTCACCAAAATAAAAAAGTAAACCAAGACATGAGATCAAAGAAACAGGAAATCCAACCCAAGAACTATGTAAGGGGAATCCCTTGGATGAAGGCTAAAAGAGATTCCAAATATGACAGCTATGGTGCAGGACTATATAATACCAACAATACAGACTGGAGCAGGTCAAAAAGCTCCAACATAGGCTTGTTCAAAAAGATCAAATAAGCCAGGCACGGTGCCTCAAGCCTGTGATGTCAGTGCTTTCAGAGACCAAGGAAGGACAGCTTGAGGCCAGGAGTTCAAGACCAGCCTAGTGTTTTGCTGAAAGTTTTACTTCCTGTTTGGGTTTGAGGATTTGAAAGCAAAAGAAACCACAATATTACACTTAAATGCAGTTCAAAGAAAAGTTTGATTAGCATAGCAAAAGAGTATATTGGTGACTCACGCCTGTAATTCCAGCAATCCCAGCACTTTGGGAGGCTGAGGCGGGCGGATTGCTTGAGCTCAGAAATTCAAGACCAGCCTCGACAACATGGCGAAATCCTGTCAGTACTAAAAATACAAAAATTAGCCAGGCATGGTGGTGCACGTCTATAGTCCCAGCTACTCCAGAGGCTGAGATGGGAGAATCGCCTACGCTCGGGAGGCAGAAGTTGCAGTGAACAGTCAATGTGCCACTGCACTCCAGCCTGGGCGACAGAGTAAGACCCTGTCTCAAATTAAAAAAAAAAAAAAAAGTATAATGGTTAACCTAGCAAAGACTAAAGTGAGAGAAAAGGAAAATACACACACACACACACAAACACACACACTCACCAAGTTGGGGAAAATACATTCAGATTAAGCAGTGCTGGGAAGTCCTACAACAGCCATCTGGAGTTCCAATTGAAATGAGTCCAGTCAATGTGTGTTTACTCCACAGGCGAGACTTCAGAGTGCAATTGGAGTGTCCCAGCTTACATTGCCAAGCCGCTAGCTGAAATTATCAGCTACGTGCAAATATGCAGCTCTAAAGGTTTAATTCATAGTGCTTAATTTTTTACTTTGTGTGTTTTCGGAGGGTCTGAAACCTAGAGAATTGGCCAGATTCCCTAGGTTTGAGAAGGTCCACAGTACACTCCCTTTCTTTTTTGAAGTTTTTCAGGACTGGTGGGTGTTTAATCTCCATGTAGCCCACATGGGGTCATTTGTTGGTCAGAGGCCTAGCATTGCTTCTGAAGGCTGAACAAGAGTAATACAATTTTAAATTCCTTACACCTGGGCAACATAGCAAGCACTCATCTCTACAAAAAATTTCAAAACATTAGTCGGGCATACTGGCATGCACTACACCTGTACTCCCAGCTAGGGAGGAGGATCACTTGAGCCCAGGAGTTGGAGGCTGCAGTGAGCTATGATCTGCCATACTCTAGCCTGGGCAACAGAGACCCAGTCTCTAAAAAGACACATACAATAATAATAATCTTAAAAATTAAAAATAATTTTTTAATTATAAAAAAAGAATTTAAATATGTTTGACAGTTAACTGGGGGCGTATTTGAGGATAAAAGACTTAATGAATACATATGGAATTATACAAAACAATTACGGAGACAGCATAAAGCTATGCAGAAGAGGAAAAATAAAATATTCCAGGCCAGGTGGGGTGGCTCACACCTGTAATCCCAGCACTTTGGCATGCTAAGACAGGCAAATCACTTGAGGTCAGGAGTTTGAGACAAGTCTGGCCAACATGGTGAAACCCTGTCTCTATTAAAAATACACAAAAATTAGCCAAGCATGGTGGCAGGCACCTGTAATCCCAGCTACTCGGGAGGCTGAGGCAGAAGAATCACTTGAATATGGAAGGTGGAGGTTGCAGTGAACCAAGATTGCACCACTGCACTCCAGCCTGGGTGACACAGTAAGACTCGGTCTCAAAAGAAAAAAAAAGAAAAATTATATTCCAGTACTTGGCTCAACTGTCCACAGTGTTTACATAATATATATTGAAAAGTTGGCAGAATGGGGCCGGGTGCGGTGGCTCATGCCTGTAATTCCAGCACTTTGGGAGGCTGAGGCAGGCGAATCACTTGAGGCCAGGAGTTCGAGACCAACCTGGCCAACATGGTGAAACCCCATCTCTACTAAAAACACAAAAATTAGCCGGGCGTATGTGGTACATGCCTGTGATCCCAGCTACTCAGTAGGCTGAAGCAGGAGAATCACTTGAACCCAGGACGCAGAGGTTGCAGTGAGCCAAGATCGTGCCACAGCACTCCAGCCTGGGCAACAGAGCGAGACGTCACCTTAAAAAAAATACAAATAAATAAATAAATAAATAAATAAATAAATAAAATAAGTTGGCAGAATGAAAAGTATGTGTGTGGTATTTGCAAAATAATTTTTTCTTCTTTGTAGACACAAGATCTTTGCCATGTTGGCCAGGCTGGTCTTGAACTCTTGGCCTCAAGTGATCCACCGGCCTCAGCCTCTGAAAGTGTTGGGATTACAGGTGTAAGCCAATGCACCCAGCCATTTGTGGTGACAGAGGAGTGAAACCTTTTTCCTCCACAATGAGAATGCAATAATTGGCCAGGTGCGGTGGCTCATGCCTGTAATCCCAGCACTTTGGGAGGCTGAGATGGGCGGATCACGAGGTCAGGAGTTTGAGACCAGCCTGGCCAACATGGTGAAACCCCATCTCTACTAAAAATACAAAAATTAGCCAGGCATGGTAGCGGGCACCTGTAATCCCAGCTACTTGGGAGGCTGAGGCAGGAGAATCGCTTGAACCCGGGAGATGGAGGTTGCAGTGAGCCGAGATCACGCCACTGCACTCCAGCCTGGGTGACGGAGCAAGACTCTGTCTCAAAAAAAAAAAAAAAAAAAAAAATTCAATAACTAATGACTAAAAATATAGAAATCAAGAAGTAACAATATAAACATGTTAGAGATGTGAAATTAAAAATCAAAACAATCAGGTAAAAGACTTCAAAGTAGTTGTATCTCAGAAGCAGAAAAAGAGTTATGGCCGGGCGCAGTGGCTCACGCCTGTAATCCCAGCACTTTGGGAGGCCGAGGCAGGTGGATAATGAGGTCAGGAGATCGAGACCATCCTGGCTAACATGGTGAAACCCCGTCTCTACTAAAAATACAAAAAATTAGCTGGGCATGGTGGCAGGCACCTGTAGTCCCAGCTAATCAGGAGGCTGAGGCAAAGAATGGTGGGAACCTCGCAGGCGGAGCTTGCAGTGAGCCAAGATCGTGCCACTGCACTCCAGCCTAGGCGACAGAGTGAGACGAGTTATTTTTATTACAAGCCCTATAGAACTGTTTGACCCTAAATTAAACTATATACATGAAGAACACTGACAAAAATAAAAAGTTTTTTAAGTTTGAAAGCCTAATTAAAACTAGTTTGAATGCTTAATCAAAACATGGTAATAAAATTATATATAGAAATGTTAGTAAACTGCTCTGTCTTTAAAACCTAAATATACTATATAATTGATATGGTTTGGTTTTGTGTCCCTACCCAAATCTCATGTCTTAGTGTTGGAGCAGGGGCCTGGTGGGAGGTAACTGGATCATGGGGATGGACTTCCTGCTTGCTGTTCTTGTGACAGTGATTGTGTTCTCATGAGATCTGGTGGTTTAAAACCGTATAACACTTGCCCCTTTGTTCTCTCTCTCTCCTGTCACCATGTGAAGACCTGCTTGCTTCCTCTTCCCCCTTCTGCCATGATTATTAAGTTTCCTGAGGCCTCCCCAGCCATACCTCCTGTATAGCCTGTGGAATTGTGAGTCAATTAAATCTCTTTTCTTTATAAATTACCCAGTCTCAGGTATTTCTTCACAGCAGTATGAGAGAACAGGCTAATACAGTAATATAGATACATGATGCAGCATTCTTACAGTATACCATAGATAATAAGTAAGTCAAAACCATCTATACAAATGGAGACTTCTCATTCTAATGGCATCCTAATTAGCTAGTAGCTGGCAGCTGCTACTGCTATCATCCTTAGCGCTATTATCAAAATTGTTTCGAAAACATCCACATTAGAAATACTGCCACATTCAACCAATGTGATATACCAATGGCACCTAAGGAAAACAAAAGACAAAAACATGTATCAGGTTGTTATTTATAAAAGCAACAAGCAGCATGGGGCAGTGGAAAAACACAGACTGATGACTGGAGTCCTATAGCCCTGGAATCACACTGCAACTCCACAATTTAGTGAGAGACTTGATTTACTTCTCAGCCTCTCTAGAACCTTATTTGCCTCATCTACAAAATGGAGAGACCAACATGCTGCAAGAGTTTTCTCAAGGATTAGAAATCAGAAAATAAAATACTAGTGTGATGCCTGGCACAAAGATCAATAAAACCCATTTATTGTTATTATTTAACCCAGGCATTATCTACTTCATGTGGTTTAAAAAAAAAGAAAGAAAAAAAACCCTTGATTTTTGCCATTGGATCACCTAGACTGGAAATGCTGATCTGTCTAGTACTAGTTATGTGATTCCAGGTAAGCTATTTGATTGATTGATTGCAATTATTTTGATTGCAAATCATACAATCTGCATGGTGGATGATATGATCTCTCTTATCTGAAAATTAAATTATATGTATAGAAATATAGAGCGCCACTTGGCATACAATCGATATTCAATAATCAATACCAGTTAAATAGATCTGTACCATCTCGTTATCCTTGGTAGCTAGAGGCCTGCTCCACAGATACAGGCTGAGTTATATCTACAAATTGTACATTTTTAACAATAAACTACAAAAAGAGCAGAAAACCAGCTAGGTGCGGTGGCTCACGCCTATAATCCCAGCAGTTTGGAAGGCTGGAGTGGGAGGATCGCTTGAGCCCAGGACTTCGAGACCAACCTGGGCAACACAGTGAGACCACATCTCAACAACAACAAAACTTAGCCAGGCATGGTGCACGTGCCTGTAGTCCCAGCTACTTAGGAGACTGAGATGGGAGGATTGCTTGAGTCCACAAGTTCGAGGCTGCAGTGAACTACGATTGCCCCACTGCACTCCAGTCTGAGAGTGATATCCTGTCTCTAAAAGAGTGGAAAATTGTCTTAATGTCATAAAATTCAAATAAAATAAGACACTTGGAATTCTTGGTAATCAAAATTAGTCTCACCAGAATGTATTGTTGACAAAGTGTGGCCTTAGAAAATCATAAAACCCAAAGCAAATATTTCATCTAAAAACAAAGAGGCCAGACTAGAAATGTTTCCAACCCTAGAAAATCACTAAAGGTAAACTATTTATTCAGAGGTCTGATCTCATTCTGACCAGTTCCACAAGTCAATCATAAATCTTCTCTAACATCTTTAGGAAGAAAGCCTGCATGTTGTCAAATAAAACCTGTTATTTTATGAATAAGAAAAAGAGACACAAAAGTATGATGATTTTGCCCAAATTATAAAAGTTTTGTAACTACCACTACCTTAAGTCCTACCTCTTTTGAGCCTGATTTACAGGGGCCTACACAGTTCTAGACATATTCTTTCAGAATGTAACTGCAAATCATAAGAACACTCGAATTCTTCTACACAACTGAGCCAAAACATTTATTTCATTAAAGCTCATTTCATCTCAAAAAAAAAAAAAAAAAAAAAAAAAAAAGCTCATTTCATTCTCCTCTTTCTGTCTGGGAGGCTAAGAGATCTTTCAGATCACCAATGCTTTAAGCATGAGCTTATGGTACCCAAGCACAGGACAACCATGATTTCTCTAAACAAAGTCTAACAAGAGCAGTTAGTGGTTATCAGTATGATGTCAGGAAATGCCCACTGTGAAAGTAATATACAGATGCAATCAAACCTGGGACACAAGGCAGAGAAAGGGCTGTGTTAAAAAAAAAAAAAAGGTACAATTAAAAACATTTAAAGAAGTCCCTTTAGTGCTAATACAGTCAACTGCAAAAGTGACATTTCACATTTTTGAGACTTTGCAATGCTTCCCAATACCTAGAATGGGTTTCAACTCCAACCATTTAAACTAAGAGAGGATAACAGAAATAAGTGAAAACCATCAGAGAGAAAAAAGAAAAAAAATGCATAAAACTAAATGCAAAAATCCTCCCTCTTCCTCTTTTTGAAATAAGTGAAATGCAAGCATAGTTGTCAGACCGCCATTTAAAAAAAGAACAAATTCATTAAGCTACCAGGGTTTCACACATAAAATCATGCAAAGTATTTACTGATTTTACTAACAAAAAAAGGTAAAGAGTGTTCTGAGTTGTCATAACATATAAATTACTCTTAATAATTCAACCTATAAATACTCAAAAACAACAAGCATGCCATAAAAGCATATTCTTCACATGCACTAGCCACTGGACACTACTGTTTACTCATACTTCAGGGAAAGAGTTACTAAAAGAAAAAAATTCTTCATCCTGAAATAACTCAGAAACTAAAAACCCTAGCATGGCTTTCTATCAGACTCCATGAGAAAAGCAATAAAGGAATTAAGAGAAGTGAAAAGTAACTTTAAATCTACCCCCAGAATCTAGTCACTTTTATAGCTCCATGTATGCCATCTACCTCCCAAACATGTTTATGTACACTAAATTATCAGTTTATTGTCTGTAGTAAAATATAAAAAAAAACAACAACTAAGAAACAAGATACACACTTTGAGTTAAATATCTCACTTTGTGAAATCCACCCTTATAGACTATACTATATGCTAATCTTGGAAAAAAAGCATTATTTTTCTAGTGAATTGTTAAAATTTCATTTTAAAAATTTAAATTTTAAATTTTAAAACTTCATTCTAGCCAGGCACAGTGGCTCACGCCTGTAATTCCAACACTTTGGGAAGCTGAGGCAGGTGAATTGCTTAAGCCCAGGACTTCAAGACCACCCTGGGCAACATAGGGAGACCCCATCTCTACAAAAAATTTTAAAAATTAGCTTGGGGTGGTGACGTGTACCTGTGGTCCCAGCTACTCAGGAGGCTGAGGTAAGAGAATCACCTGAGCCCAGGAGGTAGAGGCCACAATGAGCAGTTGTTGAGCCACTGCACTGTAGACTCAGCCACAGAGCAAGACCTTATCTCCAAAAATAAAATAATAAAATTGGCCAGGTGCGGTGACTCACACCTGTAATCCCTTGGGAGGCCAAGGTGGGCAGACCACTTGAGGTCCTGAGTTCAAGACCAGCCTGGCCAACATGGGAAAATCCCTTCTCTACTAAAAACACAAAAATTAGCCAGGCGTGGTGGTGCACACTTGTAATCCCAGCTACTCGGGAGGCTGAGGCAGGAGAATCACTTGAACCTGGGAGGTGGAGCTTGCAGTGAGCCAAGATCATGCCATTACACTCCAGCCTGAGTGACAGAGCAAGACTGTCTCAAAAAAAAAAAAGAAAGAAAGAAAGAAAGAAAAAGAAAAAAAGAAATGCAGGGGACAGAAATTATTTGGAAGAACCTTTACTATTATCTTGTTTATCTGGCATTAATTTTAAAAGTCCAAGAAGTTTTCGCAATTCTTTTTCTTAATGATGCAATGACAGTGGGAATGCAGGGAAATGAGCATTCTCATTCCCTGATAGAGGGAACACAATTTACAGGGCACACTGAAAAATAGGAAACTTGTGCCTGGTATATGACAATCCTGTAAAGAAGGCCGCTACAAAACTATGTGACAAAGACATAATAAATAAGGCTGAGTGCAGTGGCTCACGCCTGTAGTATCGGCATTTTGGGAGGCCAAGGTGGGAGGATCACTTGAACCTAGGAGTTCAAGACAAGCCTAGGTGACATAGCGAGACTTCACGTCTATTAAAAAAAAATTGTTTTTAATTTTAAAAATCCAATAAATAGGTATTCTAAACTCTTCTGTGCACAGTAGTCACCTTTTAATACTTTCCCTAAAATCTTTACAAGGGAAAAACATAAGACAGACTGAGGGGAATCACTCATACCCCACCACCTATGATGAAATTCTTGAAAATGTCAGGCCACGTGCAGTGGCTCATGCCTGTAATCCCAGCACTTTGGGAGGCTGAGGCAGGTGGATCACAAGGTCAAGAGTTCGAGACCAGCCTGAACAACATGGTGAAACCCCATCTCTACTAAAAATTAGCCGGGCACCATGGTACACGCCTGTAATCCCAGCTACTCAGGAGGCTGAAGAAGAATCGCTTGAATCCAGGAGGCAGAGGTTGCAGTGAGCCGAGATAGCACCACTGCACTCCAGCCTGGGCAACGTAGCAAGACTCCATCTCAAAAAAAAAAAAAATTCTTGAAAATGTCATTGATTAGTCAGGAAAAAAACTGTTACTAAGAGGCACTATGCTAGGTGGTAGAGATTTAAAACAAACAGTTTTTGAAAATGCCCCATCTTCAAAGAGATCATACACATGACAGTAGGGGTAATGCAACGTCTTTTTGGAAAGGGCTATTATAAGGACTATAAAGGGCACTGAAATGGTATCTAACAAATTGGGAAGTGGGCTCAGGTTAGGGAAAATGTTGGCTTCTGAGCTAAAGAAATGGGGGTGGGGAGGAGAAGAGCAGTCCAGCCAGAATAACAGGAACAGCATTTACAAAGGCAGAAAGACGTGGGAGCAAAGCAGGTTGAGAGAAATGCAAATAAAATCGCTGAATACTGTGGGGGAGGGAAACTGGAGCAGGAAGGCACAGATGAGGCTGGAGTGGTAAGCAAACATCTCAGGGAGGCCTTCAATGCCTTGGAGTTTTGCAGACCACTTCCAGCCCATTCCAATATCTACCTGAAATGTCCAAGTGAACTGTAGGAAGAGGGTGCACTGAAGGATTCCTGCCACTTCCTTTCCGTATTAAAAACCAAGATGCTCAAGTGGAACAGCAGTGGCAGCAATGCCAAGAACAAGCAGGGCAGGCTGCCGCATCCACACAATAAAAACAGCCTCTGATTAAAATCTGGAAGCACAATTCGGCAAAATTCTTGCTGTTTTGAACAGGTGAATGTACTACACATATTTATAACTGTGGTATTGACAGCATTTTTTTTTTTTTTTTTTTTTTTTTTTTGAGACAGATTCTCACTCTGTTGCCCAGGCTGGGATGCAGTGGCATGATCTCGGCTCACTGCAACATCTGCCTCCTCGGTTCAAGCAATTCTCCTGCCTCAGTCTCCCGAGTAGCTAGGATTACAGGCGAGTGCCACCACGCCTGGCTAATTGTTGTATTTTTAGTAGAGACGGGGGTTTCATCATGTTGGCCAGGCTGGTCTCAAACTCCTGATCTCAGATGATCTGCCCACCTCAGTCTCCCAAAGTGCTGGGATTACAGGCATGAGCCACCGCCCCCGGCTGATGGCAATTTTTTTTTCTTTATATTCGTAATTGTAGATGAATACAGACTGCAATTATATCACACATACACCCAAAAAAGTTTGCATACTCCATGCAGTATCTTGCAATGCAAGGGTCTTTAACCATCATTAGCCAGAGGACTTAGAGCTAAGAGTTAAAAACAAACATTAAGGAGCACATCTATGTAACACGCTGGTTTCCAGTGCTAAGATTCTTGAGGACAGAGATCCCATCTTGTTTATTTCTAAACCCCTTCCTTTCTCCTCCTACCATGCCTAACACTTTGCTTTTATACACAGGAGGTGTTCAATAAATGTTTATTTTATTATGCAATAATGCCATACATTTGTAAGATAGCTAAAAAAAAATTGGAATGCACAGTTTATACGCTGGGCTTGGGAATTTCATGAGCGGAGATAATGACAGTGTTTATACAGGACTCTGGTTTGTGAAAAGCTTTTCTGGTTTATGAAAAGCTTTCATATACATTCTGTCATTCAAGTCTCACATTAACCCAATGGAAGAAGCATTCGTTACCCTCCAGTAGGCAGAGGAAATAGAAACTAAGAAATTAAGTCATCTGCCCAAGGTCACATAGCTAGTGACAGACCAAAGACTGTGAGTCTCAGGTTTCCTCACTCATAGGCCACTCTTCTCTCCCATGACAATTTTCAGTTAATTTAAAAGAAAAAAAAAAAAGGCTGTAATCCCAGCACTTGGGAGGCCAAGGTGGACGGACTGCTTGAGCACAGGAGTTCAAGACCAGCCTGGGTAACATGGCAAAAACGTCTCTACAAAAAATACAAAAATTATCCAGGCATGGTGGCACACACCTAAAATCCCGGCTACTCAGGAAGCTGAGGTGGAAGGATCACTTGAGCCCAGGAGGTTAAGACTGCAGTGAGGTGAGATGGTACCACTGCATTGCAGCTTGGGTGACAGAGTAAGACCCTGTCACACACACAAAAAAGAAAATTACTGAAAACATACTTGCTAAGCAATGTCCTAATGTGCTGGGAAATAAAACGGTGAACAAACCCTCAGTCCAGGAGGAGAAAACTTAGAATCCAGAAGGAGAAAAAGAGACCTTAAACAAGAAAATAATTGCAAGTATGAAAGGACAGTAAGGGGATCGACACTGAGGCTCCCTTATTGGGAATCTCTCAAAGATAGAACTGGTGTTATATTGAATCCACGGATTTTTCTTATTTACCTTATTTCAAACCATTTAAATTAATATACAGGCATCCACTTTGGAAGGTGCTTTCAAATCACCTAGGGATCTTATTAAAATGCATTATAATCCAATGATTAGGACCTGAAATCCTGCATTTCGAACATACTCCTAAGTGGTGCCAAAGATCTACACTTTGAGAATCTACAGCAGACTTCTCAAGGATTATGGTTATGTAGAGACACTGATCCCCTCAGTCCTAAGAGTACCTTCTGCCACCAGAGGGCCAAGAACAGTTTTTCTTCTGCTACATAAAATGACAGTGGTATTTTTCTTCCTTAATGTTAAGTGATATTTTAAAAAAGGCAAAGACATCACTAACAAGTATAGTCATCCCCTTACAAATACATCCCCACTTGAAAGAAAGCTAAAATCAATAGAGCTCACCAGGCGTGGTGGCTCATGCCTGTAATCCCAGCACTGTGGGAGCCTGAGGAGGGCAGACCACCCAAGGTCAGGCATTCGAGACCAGCCTGGTCAACATGGTGAAACCCTGTCTCTACTAAAAATACAAAAATTAGCCGGGCACACACCTATAAATCTCTGCTGCTTGGGAGGCTGAGGCAGGAGAATCACTTGAACCCAGGAGGTGGAGGCTGCAGTGAGCCCAGATTGAGCCACTGCACTCCAGACTGAGTGACAGAGCAAGACTGCGTCTCAAAAAAATAAAAATAAAAATAAAATAAAATCAATAGAGCTCAACTAAAGCAAATTTTGGTTCCCAAATGTCTAGCTGTTTAAAACTGTAGGTTTTTGGTATAGTTTGTTTCTAACTATAATTAGAAATATAATTTTTTAAAAATGTTGGTTCTTCAACCCAAATGTCCATCAATGATAGACTGGATTAAAAAAATGTGGCACATATACACCATGGAATACTATGCAGCCATAAAAAAGGATGAGTTCATGTCCTTTGCAGGGACGTGGATGAAGCTGGAAACCATCATTCTCAGCAAACTATCACAAGGACAGAAAACCAAACACCGCATGTTCTCACTCATAGGTGGGAACTGAACAATGAGATCACTTGGACACAGGGCTGGGAATATCACACACTGGGGCCTGTTGAGGGCTGGGAGAGGGACAGCATTAGGAGAAATACCTAATGTAAATGATGAGTTATGGGTGCAGCAAACCAACATGGCACATGTATTCCTATGCATCAAATCTGCACATTGTGCACATGTACCCTAGAACTTGTATAATTTTTTTTAAAAAAGTTGGTTCTTGATGGCTTGCTATTTTCCAAATGAAACACTGATGAGGATTAAAGGGCTGAAGAGTCTAAGCCACTGCAGCAGACCTCAAAATATTGCTCTGAATTGGTCTGTTGTCCACTGACTCAAAAGTACAATTCCTAAGAGTTGAAAATAAGACAACTGAGTATTTGGCAGGTATGGAGAAGGGTTAATGACAATGGAATCAGGCATGTGTGAGCAAAAACTATAACCACAGGCAGTTTTTAAACAAAGAGCTATTTCAGTAGTTGAATTTAACACTACAGAGCTCTAGCAAACAAATGGATTCCCTAAACAGCAGGAGGGTTATGCTGTTGCTCATCTGTTTGAAACATGATCCCAAACATCACAAAGTTGCCTTAAAATACCTTTCCCCCTATTGTTTCTATTGAATTACTCTTTATTTACAGAGGTTTTCATTTCCACTAAGTTATACTGTTACCTATTTCTACAAAAGAAGATTTACATAAAAAATATTCCTCCTAATGCCCAATACTATAATACTATAACTACTAAACTATTATCATCAAATTTCAATTTGGGAACAACAAAAAGACTCAGGCAGACAAATACAAGGGTAGCAATAAAAGAAAATTTGACCAGGCAAGGTAGCTCATGCCTATAATCCCAGCACTTTGGGAGTCTGAGGCAGGCAGATCGCTTAAGCCCAGGAGTTGGGAGACCAGCCTGGGAAACATGGCAAAACTTCGTCTCTACCAAAAATACAAAAAAATTGGCCAGGCGTGGTGGTGCGTGCCTGCAGTCCCAGCTACTCAAGGGGCTGAGGTGGGAAGATGGCTTTAGGCCAGGAAGTCAAGGCTGCAGTGAACTGAGGCTGTGCCACTGCACTCCAGCCCTCCAGCCTGGGCAACAGAACAAGACTCTGTCCCAAAAAGGAAAATTCAACCTTTCCATTACAAATAGTAACAATAATGCTACTTGGCTATCAGACACTTAAGACTATGATAGGGTCTAGAGGCAGGGAACATAAAGCCGACTCACACTTCAGCTATGACAGGAAAATCCTCTCCATGGGACATAGGCCAAGTAAATGACTTTGTAACTTTACTTCATCTCGCCATTTACATAGGGTATACCCGAAGTAACTAATGGAATCCTCTAGAGGATATTTAAACGCCCATGAATTCTGTAACAGGGCCCATGAGCCCCTATGCTCAGGCCCGCTCCCACACTGTGGAGTGTACTATTTTCAATAAATCCCATCATGCCTTCCTTGCTTTGTCTGTGCATTTTGCCCAATTCTCTGTTCAAGACGCCAAGAACCTGGATACCCACCATCCCTGACATATTTTGGCAAGCCAGCCAGGAGGAGAGGTCAGCCCAAAGGGATTTATTTTTCTCCTTTCTCCTTTTCCTTTCTGCTCCATACAGGGGAATCTCTCTCTCTTTTCCTTTCCGACTTGGGACCCTTGGTGGGCAGCACCTAAACACAGAGACAACTACATGCTTCTGGCCATGGCCAGTGGAACTAAGAGGTTTCCATGCGGAGAAGCCTAACTGCCACCTTCCGGTTCGCTTAAGGAACCTGGGTCTTTTTCATTTTTCCTTTCCTTCTTTTTCAGTCTTTCAGCAGCTGTTTATAACTGCCGTGCCCCAAAGGGGGAAGGACCTGTTTTGTCTTTTTTTAAAATATTTTCCTCACGTGGTCCCTGATTCCTACATTGGCACAGCTCAGAGAAAACTCACATGTTTCAGACGACTTAAAGCTTCTTTTCTTATGCTAACTACTTCCCTTAACAAACTTAACTGGCTAAGGACAAAAAGGTCCACCTGACATCCAGTTCTTCTCATTACACTTCATGGTTATTCTTAGAAAGTTCACATTAGGCTCTGGAGGGGAAAACCTGCATGTGGCACCGGTGCCCACCTAAGGTCAGAGACATCTGACACACTAAGATCGGACCCCATAGGAGGACGCTCTGGGGCATCCTGTGGACCTCAGCCTCCCCATAGAGGATGCTCTTGCAGAGGTTCTGAGGTCTAGAGGTCCTGAGCCCTCCTTAGAATTCTCTCGCAGTTGTAACGCTGCTTGGCCCCAAAACTGTTTGGAATCTGGAGCTTACTGTTTAATGGGAAAGGGGGATGGTGTTGCATGTATCCAGACTTTTGTGCTGCATTCTAAGCAGGGCACCTGACTAACGTGACATTCTCCTTTGGTACTGTTTGGCCCCAGTGCTCTTCGGAGTCTGGGGAGGTTTCGCCTTTAATAATCAAACTGCCATGGAGACTGCTTTCCCTAAAATTCTGGTTCACAGCCTTCATTGGATTATCTATCGGAGCAAAGTAGAACTGGCAAGCTTGTATTGCTACCTCATGGCTAAGCTTCCAAGCAACTGGATCTTTGTATGTATACATGTCTAGATGTATTTATTCATATGTACACTTATTGTTATATGTTGTGTCTACCAAAATTGGCTTATAAGAGTGTTCATAAATTAAGTCTAAGCAATTTTCAAGTTCACGTGACTTAAAAGTAAAACTCTACTAAACAAACTAGCTTTAAAATTGTTGGTGGAATAAAAATAGAAATGCCTTCAGAATTGTCAGCATACATTTTGTCTGAATTTTACGTTTGTCTTTGCTAGATATTTTTAAATGTCAGTGTTAATTTGAGCTTGCCTCTCATTCTATTCAAAGTCTCGCTGGGATAAATGCACATCTGATAGCTTCCTTTGGAAGGACTAATCAGAAACTCAAAAGAATGCAGACGTTTGCCTCCCACCTACCTATGATCTGAAAGCCCCCAACCCCCTCCCCACCTCGAGTTGTCCTGACTTTCCAGAACGAACCAATGTTCGTTTTATATGTGTTTGTTGATGTCTCGTGTCTCCCTTGTTAAAAGTGAAAATTAAGTACAGCGAATGGGATAAATGTTTTAGATAAACTTTTTGTGTAAATTAAAATCTTAAAAGTCATTTTTGATGCTCATTTAATATCTGGGTCATCTTCAACTAAGAAATGGTTGTGATATGGGGAAATACGTTTCTAAAACTGTGGAATTGTTCTTATCTATAAATGCCCATATCTGATAGTACAGGATTTCTTGCTTTTTAGGGTTTCACTGAAGTTTAGGTTGCTAAGGATAAGAATTTTAGTTAACACGTACTTCTGTATACAAAATGTGCCAGAAAGGATTATTAGTGGAAGAAATAATAATTTTGTCTAATTCAGAAGTTATCTAAAAGTTAGTTCAAATTATAGATTTAAAAGGTTATTTATGAAATAATATAGTAAGGAGTCATTAAGTAGGGCAGAAAGATGTGGGAAAAGTTTAAATAATAAAATATTTTTAAAAATCTGATATAGAATTGAAGACATTAGGCTAATTAACATTTTCATAGTTAAAGCTCTTAGTCTTGATTAAAGTAAAATAAGAAGTACTGTAAAGAAATGCAGGCCAGGCACAGTGACTCACACCTGTAATCCCAGCACTCTGGAGGCCAAGGTGGGTGACTCACGAGCTCAGGAGTTCGAGATCAACCTGGCCAATACGGTGAAACCCTGTCTCTACTAAAAATACAAAAATTAGCCAGGCACAGTGGCACGTGCCTGTAATCCCAGCTACTTGGGAGGTTGAGGCAGGAGAATTGCTTGAACCCAGGAGGCAGAGGTTGCAGTGAGCCGAGATCGCACCACTGCACTCCAGTCTGGGTGACAGAGCAATACTCCGTCTCAGAAAAAAAAAAAAAGGATGCATCAGCAGTTTGCCAATTCTTTTTTTAATATAGTTAAGCCTGAAGCTGGATTTACTGTGGAGCCAAATTTCACACACGTTTGCATAGCTTCACACTGTTTACTGTTTTGCATGGATAATGCTGGCACTGGAGTACTTACTGGTCATGTGCCTAACGTGGATTTCTTGATTGCATAGAATGTGAAACAGTATTGGTAAACTAACGGATATTAAATTGTGTATCAGGAATAAAATATTCATTATGTGAGTTTTCTGGGGTCCTAGGTAACACTGTAGGAAAATTTAGGGTTGGTTTCCTGTTTGTTTTTGCTTCTAGTTTTCATTCATTTGCTGTTTATTCTCCTCTGGTTTTACTTGTGTATGCATATATTTTAAAAAACCACGATTTTTTTAGTTCCTAGTGGAAGGCTTTTATTTGGTTCCGTGAATAGTTATTTTCTTTTTTTTTTTTTTTTTTTGAGACGGAGTCTGGCTCTATCACCCAGGCTAGAGTGCAGTGGTGCAATTTCGGCTCACTGCAAGCCATTCTCCTGCCTCAGCCTCCCAAGTAGCTGGGACTACCGGCACCCGCCACCACACCCAGGTATTTTTTTTGTTTTTAGTAGAAACGGAGTTTCACCGTGTTCGCCAGGATGGTCTCGATCTCCCGACCTTGTGATCCACCCGTCTTGGCCTCCCAAAGTGCTGGGATTACAGGCGTAAGCCACCGCGCCTGGCCAGTTATTTTGTTTCTCATGCATTTCTAGCAAGTCATCATTCATTCCATTTATCTGCAATTCCTAAACTACCTTTATCAGGCAGTAGAAATTAATGGAGCGCACCAGCTTTTTATCGTTAAACTAACTTTTCGGATTTTAGGCTTCCTAATACTTTAACTGTGTTCAGTATTCTTATAAATAGAATTTGAGTCATATTTATCTTTCTCTGCCTAACTTGCCCCCAAATTTGTAAACTATTTGTGAGTATTCTTAATTCATGGCAATGTGTTTGCCTGCACACAGTCAAGCAGGATCGCTAGGACCACTCAGAGAACTCAGAAAACTGGCATGCCGGCAAAAGGGTAAGAATTTCTTACCAGTCAATCTCTAGCTTCTTTCTCTGTGCAAACTAGTTAAATATAAAGTAAAAGTCACTGTTTATCTCCTCTGTAAAGTTTTAAATTAATTGCTTTAATAATAATAAGCTGGGTGCAGTGGCTCATTCCTGTAATCCCAGCTCTTTGGGAGGCTGAGGCAGGCGGATCACCTGAGGTCAGGAGTATGAGACCAGCCTGGACAAGATGGTAAAACCCCATCTCTACTACAAATACAAAAATTAGCCAGGCGTGATGGGGCACGCCTGTAATCCCAGCTACTCAGGAGGCTGAGGCAGGAAAAAGCATGAACCCAGGAGGCAGAGGTGCAGTGAGCAGAGAGTGAGACTCTGTCGAAGGAGAAGGAGAGAAGGAGGAAGCGGAAGAGGAAGAGGAGCTTAAATCAAATATTTTGTCAGAAAAGTGAAAAGCGTAATGTCTTTTATTTAGTTCATGTGACTTGAGTAATTTTTGGGAAATAAGGATGGTTTTAAAGATTATTGGTAAAATATGTCTTCAAAATGTAAATATGTGGTCTAAATTATGTTCAAATATTAGGTTTGTTAGATGCTTTAGGGTCATAAGCTGCTTCATTGGTTTTTGAAAATTGTTTAACTTGCCTTTTTCCAGCTAGGTAAGCCTGGGGACATGTGGAGTTGGCCATACCCCTAGCTATGACTATATATCAAACCTTACTGAACATAACTCACTAGGTTCTACATTAAAATTAAAATTGCTAAGAGCTGCCATTATAACATGCAATTAAGACTACTAGAAACAGTTTTATAGCTGGGTGCAGTGGCTCACGCCTGCAATCCCAACACTGTAGGAGGCTGAGGCAGGCAGGTCACCTGAGGTCAGGAGTTCCAGACCAGCCTGGCCAACATGTGGAAACCCCGTCCCCACTAAAACTACAAAAATTAGCCTGGTGTGGTGGTGCGCACCTGTAGTCCAGGCTACTTGGGAGGCTGAGGGAGGAGAATCACTTGAACCCAGAAGGCAGAGGTTGCAGTGAGCCGAGATAGCGCCACTGCACTCCAGCCTGGGCAACAGAGCGAGACTCCATCTCAAAACAACAACAAAAAAAGAAACAGTCTTACATACAATGTGTGTAAGAACAGTAGAATGTGGGGGTTTTTTTGGTAAAAGGTTATAAAAGGTTTTTACTTCTTTAAAATTTCTGAGTCATCATTTTGGCAAAATAAATAATTTACAGGAATCTGGAATTCCAAAAGCAAACTTCAGTTTCAAAATTGTCTTTCCTAATGCCTGGCTTTGTGGATGGATCAGAGGGCCCCCGAAAACATCCCGAAAAAAGGTAAACAGGATTATCTGACATGTTTAGGTACATGGGATTGCCAAAATTACGTTCAATCTTCTTTAGGATATATTTTTGTGAATAATATATGTTCCAAAATTGTATGGGATTTCTAAAATCCCAAAGTCTAAGTTTGGTTATTAAGTTATTGTAAACCACAGAAATAATCAAATTTCCTTGTATAAAGCTACTAACCCAAGTAAAACCAAAAAAAATTAAATATCAAGAAGATACTTTGTCCAATTTTCATTTTAAACCAACTGATACTGAAATTGTTTAAGATAGTTTATCAATGCTTGATCCCACATTCCTGGGAAAATAATTAAAGCTTCAGATACATTTGGTCACCTGGTGGGCCACTTAAACATTTTATAAAGGGATTTCATTAAATTGTTATTTTCAATGCGTGTTTTCTGGTTGTATGAAAGTTTTCCCATGCAAGAGGACTGATGTTAAAACAGCAGATTATTATACTACAGTGTATTTTTACCAGGTAAAGAAAGCTTTTTATGGTTTGGATCTCCTGAGAACATCAGAAAAAGACTGTCCTTCCCATCCACACTACAACAAAACTTCGGGACCCTGAACTTTGGGTTCATAATCTCACAACTGAGAGGGCTCCCTCCATACTTTTGGAACTGTGCACCCATTTGAGGTAAAGCTAACCAAGGAAATTTCTCCCAAGAAAAAGATGACATCCTTGATGTGAACAGTTTTTCCCCAAGTTCAGAGATTAAAACTTCTACTAACACGAAACTCTTATCTTTGAATGTTTTTCTTGCTTATGCATCTATGAACAACAGAAGAGGAAAAGGGGTCTGTTATGTGCACTAATGGGATGTACTTTTATTTTTGAAGGAGTTCGCAGTCAGCCTTATACTTTGATAGATAAAAGATGAAGACCCAATGTAGGTAAGAAACTTTAATGGTACATACATTGCCTCATAATCAGTCAAAAACAAAACACTGGTTCACTACTCTTAAACCATATCATGGGTTAAAGAGAACACTGCCAGGAGGCCTTCACTGTTCTAAAAGGGCATCATTTGTTAGGTCCTTTTCCCATGGTTTAAAGTAAAAGAAGTAGTGATTAGAAATGTATCCCTCATAATAGACTCTATAGCAAATTCTACTGTAAAGGCTACAGTTACACAACAGACTTTAAATTCTCTTGTGAAAGTTATAATAGAATTGGCTGAACAGAGAAGTATGTGAATAGCTGCTGGCACTTGTGGCCTATGAAGAAATACATCAGTGGTAGGCCAGGCGCAGTGGCTCATGCCTGTAATCCCAGCAGTTTGAGAGATCGAGGCAGGTGGATTACCTGAGGTCAGGAGTTTGAGACCGGGCTGGCCAACATGGTGAAACCCCATCTCTACTAAAAATACAAAAACTTAACTGGGTGTGGTGGCACATGCCTGTAATCCCAGTCACTTGGGAGGCTGAGGCAGGAGAATTGCTTGAAATCTGGAAGGCAGAGGTTGCAGTGAGCCGAGATCATGCCATTGCACTCCAGCCTGGGCAACACAGCAAGACTCTGTCTCAAAAAAAAAAAAAAGAAAAGAAATTCAGTGGCAGGGGATTAACAAAGATTGCTTAGTCAAGTGAGTAAACTCTTTAGTTCATTTTTTGATCTATTTGATTTTAGGATGTTTGTTTTATGGGGATCTTGGGTAAGAACTCTTGGTATTACCCTCCCAGTAGTCATAATAATAGTCTCTCTGGCGCACTGCATTCTCTCAAAGGTTTTAAATGCTAGCATGCAGCCATCTCTAGAATGTCATATGGTCTCTCTTCAACTGAAATAAGAGCTGAAGGAAATGTGTTACCATGAGGACACCATAACCTATGAATGACGTGCTGAGACCAGAAACCCAAAATAATGGTAACTGAGAGTAATGCTAAGGCCCTAAATTTTGGTCACACGCTCACCTAAGTGAGAACCTGACCAAAAAGGGGGAATTTTTTAAACAAAATTCTGGGAGGCCATTGTTTTGGACTAAGCTCATGCACGAGGCCCCAACAGACCAAACAAAACTAAAATGGAGTCGTTCGTGCTAAGACTTTAAGGAAACACATAGATTCTAGAATAGACCAGGTTTTGTTTTCTCTCCTTTAAACTCTGTAACAAACATTCCTGACAGCATTGGTACCCACCCTCTGAAGGCCCCATTAAATCTTTTAACCAAATTCACTTCCTCTCGCCTACCAAACACCAAACTTCAGATGATCATGCAATAAAGGTTCCAGCCAGTTCCAGGTGAAGACACCACCCCTGACCATCAAGGAGCTACCCTGCCTCCACTAGACAGAGCAGGGAGAGAGTTCCACAATCCCCAATAGGTAGGGACTATGCCTCAAGCCAGCATGAAACAAGCTATAGAAAAAAAAAAAAAGACCAACAGTCCCTCTGCCTCCCATCAAGATTTCTCGGGATCACATCTCTCAGGGGCAGATGAGGTAGGAAAATAGGGTCTGGAGGCATGGAACATAAGGCCAATTCACACTTCAGCTATGACAGGAAATATCCTCTCCATGGGGTGTAGACCAAGTAAATGACTTTGTAACTTTACTTCATTCTCTCCATTTACATAGGGTGTACCTGAACTAATGGAATCCTCTAAAAAGTATTTAACCTCCCTCACATAGGGCATACTCGAAGTAACTAATGGAATCCTCTAGAAGATATTTAAACTCCCCAAAATTCTGTAACGGGGCCCTTGAGCCCCCATGCTCAGGCCCGCTCCCACTGTGGTGTGTACTTTCAAGTTCAATAAATCCCGTCATGCCTTCCTTGTCTGTGGGTTTTGTCCAATTCTTTGTTCAAGATGCCAAGAACCTAGACACCCTCCACCAGTGACACTATTACCTAAATAATGCTTGTTGACCTTCAAACTCCTGCTTTTAAGTTGTAACCTCAGAATATCAAAATAGCACTAACACATACCATAACAAATCTATAGCAATTGGCTATGATTTAAATAATCATAAGTGGTTTATAAAAAATAACAGCTGCTAGCAATTATCATTGTTAAGATAATGATAATAACCTAAGTATCACTGTTGCACATAAGTCCAGTTGATTGAGCTAGGCCTTCTACATTCAGTATCCTCCCAACATTTCTGAAGCATTGATCCTAAACATAGGATTCATAGGGAAAAAACACATTACTGTCACACACGTACCACACACAACTGAATCTCAGACTGCTTTCATCTTTTATATTGCTACAGGAGGGGCCCACACAGCCCCAAGGAGAGGAGGTGGGGCAGTAACGGCACTATACAACAGCTTGGGCCCAGGCCAGAGAGGGTGGCCAGACAGGGTCAAGAGAACAGCTATAGTACAGGGACAGAGGAAACAACTATCTGAGAATGATCAGTCAGGTTTCTTACAACAAAGAAAAACATAGGAAAGGAGAAGGCTAGAATGAACCCTGTGCCACTGGCTTGCAACTGAAGTAGTGATGTGAACTCACTTAATATACACAGATAGATATAGATAAAAATAGTTGGATATAAATGAATATATTTTTTAGTACGGTCCAATGAGACAGCCTGGGATCAGCAACACATCTGTAATCAGCATACCTACACCTAGATTTTGGTTTCTAAATATCGTTCTCCACTGAGCAGAACCAATGTCCTCAGATAAATGTCTATTTCCTGGACTGGGGAAGAAAAAGTATAAGATAAAAAATATTTTGTTGTGCCAGGAAGGAAGGAAGTGCTCAAAAGAGGATGGAAACAAGTTAAAGAAACATAGAAGCCAACTCGCTGAAGAACATGGGAATCCTTATATCCACACTGCCTTAGTCACTTTAGGCTGTTATAACAAAGTACCTCAGACTGCGTAACTTACAAGCAACAGAAATTTATTGCTCACAGTTAAAAAGACGGTATAGTTCAAGATCAAGTCACCAGCAGATTTGATGTGTGGTGAAGTCCTCATATATGGCTCCTTCCATGTGTGCTCACATGGTAGAAGGGCAAAGAGGCTAACATGTTTCCTCAGGCCTCTTTATCAGGGCACTAATACCATTATTGAGGGGTCTAGCCCTCCACCTGATCACCACCCAAAGGCTCTGTCTTCTAATACCATCACCTTGGTGATCACTTTCAACATACGAATTTTAGAGGGATACAAACATTCAGATCACAGCACACATTGGCATTAAAAAAAAAAAAAAAGAAGAAGAAGAGCAAATTCCTCCTTACAGTAAAATTACCAACTAATAAATTTAGAAGCAATGACAGAATTAGCACTTTGGCAATCATCATAGTAACAATTTAGACAAGAAACATCAATGAACACTAAAACTAGTGCGTGAAAACAGAATGAGGAATGGGAGAGCTACGTACTACCAAAATATCACCCCATAAAATATTAATAACAAAAAATAATAATAAGAACCTTATAGTGGAGAATCCTGGTAAACACATTAATCAAAGGATCAAAGTTAACACCACCAATAATGGACAAATAGACACTATACGCATCTGATAAGATGCAGTAAGAAAAATGCACATCACCTGGGCACAGTGGCTCACACCTATAATCCCAGCACTTTGGGAGGCCAAGGAGGAAGGATTGCTTGAGCCCAGGAGTTTGAGACCAGCCCTGGCAACATGGGCTGTCTCTATAAAAAATTTAAAAATTGGCCAGGCGCGGTGGCTCAAGCCTGTAATCCCAGCACTTTGGGAGGCCGAGACTGGCGGATCACAAGGTCAGGAGATCGAGACCATCCTGGCTAACACGGTGAAACCCCGTCTCTACTAAAAAATACAAAAAAACTAGCCGGGCGTGGTGACGGGCGCCTGTAGTCCCAGCTACTCGGGAGGCTGAGGCAGGAGAATGGCGTAAACCCGGGAGACAGAGCTTGCAGTGAGCCGAGATTGCGCCACTGCACTCCAGCCTGGGTGACAGAGCGAGACTCCGTCTCAAAAAAAAAAAAAAGAAAAAAAAAATTTAAAAATTAGCAGGGTGTGGCAACACACACCTGTGGTCCCTGTTACTTGGGAGGCCAAGGTGGGAGGATTGCTTGAGCCTGGGAGATAGAGGCTACAGTGAGCCATGGTCGCACCACAGCATTCCAGCCTGGGCAACAGAGTGAGACTATCCCAAAAAATACATAGATACATACATACATACATATATACACACACACACACACACACACAAACATACATAAGAAAAACTTACATGGCTTCTGTGATGTTGCTCAAATGCGTAACTCAAATGCACAAGGAAACATCAGAGAAACTCAAAGGGAGGAATGTTCTACAAAATGGCCTGTAATCCTCAAAAATGTAAAGGTCATGAAAGTCAAGGAAAGACTGACAAACTATTTCAGTTTGAAAAACACAGGCTGGGCCTGGTGGCTCACGCCTGTAATCTCAGCACTTTGGGAGGCCAAGGCCGGGCAAATTGCTGGAGCCCAGAAGTGCAAGACCTTCCTGGGCAATATGGCAGTATGGTGGGCAATATGGTGGGCATATTGCCCTGCCTGGGCAATATGGTGAAACCCCATCTCCACCAAAAAAAAAGATTAGCCGGGCGTGGTGGAACGTGCCTGTAGTCCCAGCTACTCAGGAGACTGAGATGGGAGGATCCCTTGAGCCCAGAAAGTCGAGGCTGCAGTGAGCTGAGATTGGGCCACTGCACTCCAGCTCGGCAGCAGAGCAAGACTCTGTAAGAAGAAAAGAAAAAAGAAAAACACTACAGACATATGTGGATGCAATACATGATTCATGACTGGATCCTTTTGCTGAAGATGACATTGTTAAAGCAACAGATGAAACTCAATGGGGTTTCTGGATAAGGAATACATGGAGGTTCTTTACACTGTTCTTTGCCACTTTTCGGAAAGTTGAAAAATGCTTCAAAATTAAATTTAAGGCCAGGCATGGTGGCTCACGCCTGTAATCCCAGCACTTAAGGAGGCTGAGGCCGGTGGATCACCTGAGGACAAAGTTGAGACCAGCCTGGTCAACATGGTGAAACCCCATCTCTATTAAGAATACAAAAATTAGCCGGCCATGGTGGCAGGAGCCTGTAATCCCAGCTACTTGGGAGGCTGAAGCAGGTGAATTAACTGAACCCAGGAGGCAGAGAATGCAGTGAGCCGAGATCGTTACCACTGCACTCCAGCCTGGGAGACAGAGCGAGACTCCATCTCAAAAAAAAAACAAAAAACAAAAAATTAAATTTAAAAATCACTTCTGTAAATGAATGTATTTCACAGCTATACTTATACTAAAATGTGCTGTAAAAGACGGCCCTAAGGCTGAGCATGATGACTCACGCCTGTAATCCCAGCACTTTGGGAGGCTGAGGCAGGTAGATCACTTGAGGCCAGGAGTTCAAGACCAGCCTGGCCAACATGGTGAAACTCTGTCTCTGCTAAAAATACAAAAATGAGCTCGGCATGGTGGCAGGCGCCTGCAGTCCCAGCTACTCGGGAGGTTGAGGCGGGAGAATCACTTGAACCCAGGAGGCGGAGGTTGCAGTGAGTCGAGATCGTGGCATTGTGCCTGGGAGAGAGAAAGAGGCCCTGTCTCAAAAACAAAAACAAAAAAAAGATGGCCTTAGGTTGGTTAATATTAAGCAAAAATGAAACATAGGAAGAAAAGGAGCGGTAAAGTTCTCTACAGGGCTCAGTTTGACATTCCTAAGAGGTAGAACGGTTTCATATTTTTCAAGTAACATGTAGCTATTTTGCTTCAGTATCTCCTAATCAAATATACAGTTTAGAGAAGTGCTACATGTATTAGACATGTGCTTTCATATATCAGAAACTCCAAAAGTACAAAAACTGCAACTACACTTAGAGAAAGAAATCAATAACAGTAAAAGTAACTAAATGGCAATTATTTTGCACTCTGATATGTGAAGAAAAAAAAAAGCTACCTCGTATCAGATGATAAAAGTAAACTAAAGCCAGTCAGTACTGCAACTCCCAAAACTATAGTTCTTTCTGAAAAGATGACCATGTTCACTTCCACTCCCCATGTTCCCCTCAAAAATACAACATATTAAAAAGGATAACATATATTATATACAAAGATATTACATATACATATAACATATCTTTTTATATGTTGTATTAAATTATATATATTTAATAACGAAAAGAAAAAAGCAAAATAACCTTACAGAGGAGAATATATTAAAGGATATAATATATGATATCCTTTTTTATTGGGTTGTCAGATAAAAAACTGTAAGATAATACTTGGTCATCAGCCATTCAAAATGATGTTGCAGAAGTCTATTCTCTAGCATAAAAAAAATTTACAAGTAAAAAACCTGATCTATGTACAGTGGAAATCCATTTGTATATTTTTAAATACATACAAACAAAAAAGCAATAAAAAGATTCAGAAGAAATTAGCCAGGCACGGTGGCTCATGCCTGTAATTGCAGCACTTTGGGAGGCCAAGGCAGGCGGATCACAAGGTCAGGAGTTCGAGACCAGCCTGGCCAATATGGTGAAACCCCATGCCTACTAAAAGTACAAAAATTAATTAGCCGGGCGTGGTGGCGGGCGCCTGTAGTCCCAGCTGCTCTAGAGGCCGAGGCAGGAGAACTGCTTAAACCTGGGAGGTGGAGGTTGCAGTGAGCTGAGATCATTCCACTGCACTCCAACCTGGGTGACAGAGCGAGGCTCTGTTTCAAAACAAAAAAAAAAGATTCAGAAGTAGTTGTATCCCTAATACAAACAACAGTTGTCTCCAAAGGTGTGATTATGAATAATTTTTATTTTCTTCCTTTTCCTACCATTATTTAGTGATTTCTCCAACATGTATATTATTTTTACACTAAAGATAAAGGTTAAAAACACTTGAATATTATATTAATTTAAAAGTTACTATTTTATCTTCTACTAGTGTATTATTGGTGAATCTTAGAAAAGAGTCCCAGCAGCATGAGACAGTAACACCTGGTAACTGAAGACTTCTCTTAATAACAAGGCCTACTTGAATATCAGCTTGGAGAAAAAATATTTAGATAGATATACACACATATATACATACATGTACGTGTGTATATATGTATATACATGCATGTGTATGTGTGTATATACATCTACATATAGATATACATAGTTTTGTTAATTATAGATAAGATAGTATAAGGCAGGATCAGCTGGACGCAATGGCTCCCACCTATAATCCCAGCGCTTCGGGAGGCCGAGGCAGGCAGATTGCCTGAGGCCAGGAGTTCGAGACCAGCCTGGTCAACATGGCAAACCCCCATCTCTACTAAAAATACAAAAATTAGCTGGGCGTGGTGGTGCACACCTGTAGTCCCAGATACTCAGTAGGCTGAGGCAGGAGAGTCACTTGAACCCAGGAGACAGAGTTTGCAGTGAGTTGAGATCACGCCACTACACTGCAGACTGGGTGACAGAGCGAAACTCTGTCTCCAAAAAAAAAAGGCCGGGCGTGGCGGCTCATACCTGTAATCCCAGCACTTTGGGAGGCCGAGACGGGCGGATCACGAGGTCAGGAGATCGAGACCATCCTGGCTAACACGGTGAAACCCCGTCTCTACTAAAAAATAAAAAAAAAAATTAGCCGGGCGAGGTGGCGGGCGCCTGTAGTCCCAGCTACTCGGGAGGCTGAGGCAGGAGAATGGCGGGAACCCGGGAGGCGGAGCTTGCAGTGAGCTGAGATCCGGCCACTGCACTCCAGCCCGGGCGACAGAGCGAGACTCCGTCTCAAAAAAAAAAAACAAAAAAAAAAAAAAAGAATGACAAATGGAAGGTATGTAGCACAGTGCTCAGTAAGTTATTTCCTTCCTTTTTTCCTTCCTTTCCCAATCCATCTGTTTCTTCCTGTACAGAAATAGACCTAGTTCAGCTTTCATTGTTGACATTAAAAAAAAAAAGAAAGAAAGAAGAAATTGACCTGGTTCAGTCATTCACATTCCCAAATCACCTTTCCTACAGACTTTCATTTATAAGTTAACTGTAGCCAGGTGTGGTAGCACGCACCTATAATCTCAGCTACTCTGGAGGTTGAGGTGGGAGGACTGCTTAAGCCTATGAGTTTGAGGCCAGCGCGGGCAACACAGTAAGACCCAGTCTCTTTTTAAATTATTTTTTAAGACTGAGTCTCACTCTGTCACCCAGGCTGGAGTGCAATGGTGCAATCCTGGCTCACTGAAGCTTCTGCCTCCTGGGTTCAAGCAATCCACCCACTTCAGCCTCACAAGCAGCTGAGCACCACCACCACCTGGCTAACGTTTTTGGTAGAGATGGGAGTTTTGCCATGTTACCCAGGCTGTTCTCAAAGTCTGGGGCTCAAGGTTCCACCCCCTCAGTCTCCCAAAGTGCTGGAGTTATAGGTGTGAGCCACCGCCCTTGGCTGACACTGTCTCTTAACAAGAAAAAGTTAAATGTACTTGTTTTAACTCCATTCCAAATAAGTAGCCTTACATTAGGAAATTACACTTTGGTCTTTTCCAAGTCAAATTTTTTTTTCAGAATTCCATTAGTCAAAAGAGACCCATAACTTAAAAATGCTACAAACTCAGAGAACATGCAATATACTTTTTGAATGATTACTCAGAACTCACTTTTATCCTCAATTTCCCTGCCTTTCATATGCCTAAAATGTCAGGAAAGAAAAACCCCTATGTCAAAAGACCAATTGTCCCCAGGCCAATAATTAGCCACCAACCTGAAGTCGGTGATTTTTGCCTCTTTAGCTAAAAGTAGTACGCAGGCCATGTTACTAATAGACCCGTCAGCTCCAAAATTCTATGGCCTCTTGCACAAACATGAAGGTGAACAATTCACAGGCAAATTCTTGACTCAAAGATGTTTCCTCTGACTGCAATCTCCCACTTCCCCTTGTCTTCTTAGAGAGCTCCTGTTCACCTTCCATTAATTATCACCCACTTCTTTCATGAAACTTTCCTAAAGCCTAAGTAGAACAAATTGCTACACATACTTTGGGCCCCCATGATTGTACTGCATCTATCGTAGATGACTATATACCATCCACCATCTCTGGAATCTCATATCTTCCTCAATGCCTGGTACACAGCAGGTGCTAAGGATGTGTTTAAAAGATTTGAGTCCACAAAATTAAATGAGGTCCCTGTGAAGTTTCCATATCTACCATGAGAGTTTAGCTTAATCTGAAGATACACAGAGGCCAACCTGCGGCACAACCAAAGCTCTGTCCCAGCCAGACCCACACACGCAGTGCAAATTTATCCTGAGAGTTTATACAAAAGCTACACAAAGGTATCATTCCTGCAGATGATCTGGGAACCCACTCTGGGGATTATCCTAATCTGTCTCAACTCCCTATTCAAAAATCTCTATACCCTGCTCTCCTTTGTTTCATGGCACTTACGACCTTCTGCCATACTACATGATTTATTGATGTTTAGTATTTACGGACACTTACCAGAACATAAGTCCCACCAATGCAGGGATTTTTTTCTCTTTTGTCACAAAGGTGCCCAACATCTACATCAGCGCCTGGCACAGCAATTTTGTTTTTTCTCTTTTTTTGAGATGGTCTCACTCTGTCGTACAGGCTGGAGTGCAGTGGCATAATCTTGGCCCACTGCAACCTCCGCCTCCTGGATTCAAGTGATTCTCCTAGTCAGTCTCCCATGTAGCTGGGATTACAGGCCTCCACCATCACGCCCGGCTAATTTTTTTATTTTTAGTAGACATGGGGTTTCATTTCTTGGTCAGGCTGGTCTCGAACCCCTGACCTCAAGTGATCCACCCACCTCGGCCTCCCAAAGTGCTGGGATTACAGGCCTGAGCCACGATGTCCCGCGACTAGCCTTTTTTTAAAGACAATGTCTCACTCTCTATGGGCCAGGCTGGAGTGCAGTGGCGTGATTATGTCTCACTACAGCCTTGATGTCTTCAATCTCCTCAGGCTCAGATGACCCTTCCACCTCTGCCCCCAGAGTAGCTGGGACTACAGGCTCACACTGCCACACACCTGGCTAATTTTTGTATTTTTGGGGTAGAAACAGAGTTTTGCCATGTTGTCCAGGCTGGTGTGGAACTCTGGGCTCAAGTGATCCGCCCACCTCAGCCTCCCAAAGTGTTGGAATTACAAGCAGGAGTCACCGCGCCCGGCCTACAGTGCGCCTTTTAAAAATCAGTAGTAATTCTTTCCTTCTATCTTAGAGCCCTCAAGAGTCATGAGTCACCACCTTTGCAGCCCTATCTTGCATTGCCCTTATTTCCTCTGCTTCATCCACTGATAGTAGGCTTCCCAGTAAGCTTTCAAGAATGGGAGGAAAATATTTGTATTTAACTCCTAAGCTGTAACTCTTTCCTTCTCTGCTCATCTGTTGGTAAAGAAATAGTATTCAGACGGCCAGGTGCGATGGCTCACACCTGTAATCTCAGCCCTTTGGAAGGCCAAGATGAGCGGATTGTTTGAGCCCAGGAGACCAGCCTGGGTGACATGGCAAAACCCTGACTCTACCGAAAAAAAAAAAAAAAAAAATCAGCCAGGTATAGTGGCACATACCTGTGGTACCAGCTACTTGTGGTGGGGAGGGGGTTTCAGATGAAAGAATCACTGAGCCTGGGAAGTCAAAGCTACATTGATTGAGCTGTGACCACGCCACTGCACTCCATCCTGGGCAACAGAGTGAGCTCGTCTCAAAAAAAACAAAAAACAAAAAAAACAGTATTCAGACAGTTATACCAAATAACAAACAGATGAAATAACCAAAGCTTTGTTCTTTCACTTCCAATAATAATCATTTCTATGTGGTATTCACTTTGTATTTTTAATTGATGGTGGGCAAAGACCAAAAGTAAAAATGTTGAATTAACTTTTCTGATTGTGAAGCACATGGGCTAAATATGTTGAGAGTATATCAAATGCTAGATAGATGTAACCTAACTGGAAAATTGTGCTCCAAACGGTGCAAATGCTCTAAGGTGCTATATACATTAGTTACAGCAAGATTTCTTTTGTAGTTACTAACCTTCAGGAGAAATGAACTAATCTATCACACTTCTGAATGTATATTAAACACTGAGCCATGTAAAAATAGGACACTACTGTATTTGTATTCAAAAAATAGCATCAGAACCTTCTCCATCCCCTAGTTTCAGCCAAATATGGCTCTTCCCTGCTTTAACCAATTTTTTTTTTTTTTTTTGAGATGGAGTCTCGCTCTGTCACCCAGGCTGGAGTGCAGTGGCACGATCTCATCTCACTTCAACCTCTACCTCCCGGGTTCAAGTGATCCTCCTGTCTCCGCCTCCCGAGTAGCTGGGATTACCAGCACGCCACCTCACCCAGCTAATTTTTGTATTTTTAGTAGAGATGGGGTTTCACCATATTGGCCAGGCTGATCTCGAACTCCTGACCTGATGAACTGCCCGCCTTGGCCTCCCAAAGTGCTGGGATTACAGGCGTCAGCCACCGTGCCCGGCCTTGCTTTAACCAATTTAGCTTACTAGACACAAGCCCATCAGCAGTAGTCATGGACATCATCTACAGCACTATTTTGAATACAGCTTCTAAATTCTTGAAAAAAAACATTAGCAATGTAAAATTAAGCTCAAGACGAGAAGCTTCAAGCTGAGATGCTTGAATATGGTGATTAGAACTAAAACAAGAAACTGCCCAGGCGCGGTGGCTCACGTCTGTAATCCCAGCATTTTGGGAGATCGAGGCGGACAGATCACTTGAAGTCAGGAGTTCGAGACCAGCCTGGCCAACATGGTGAAACCCCCATCTCTACTAAAAAATACAAAAATTAGCCAGGCGTGGTGGCGCCGGCCTGTAGTGCCAGCTACTTAGGAGGCTAAGGCAGGAGAACCGCTTGAACCCGGCAGGCGGAGGTTGCAGTGAGCCGAGATCACGCCACCACACACTCCATTCTGGGTGACAGAGCAGAGACTCCGTTTCAAAAAAAGAAAAGAAGAATTAAAATAGGAAACAAGGACTTTTTTATAAAGTCACCCAGTCCTGTCATCTAGCCCTATGTCAATCTGACAAACTCAGAATCAACTTCTAGGAGGAGCCTAAGAAATCCCTTTCACAGTATAAACGTTTTAGGCAAGTTAACACATGCCGGGTCCCCTATGCATATTGGAAATAGCAAGTCTGCCCCTAGGTCAGCCTTCTGTGATTGTTCAGTTTTGCTTAAACACCCTAAAAAAAAAATTCTAGATGTAAGCATGTGAAAATAAGGGTGAACTGGCAGGGCGCGGTGGCTCCCGCCTGTAATCCCAGCACTTTGGGAGGCCGAGGCAGGTGGATCACGAGGTCAGGAAATCAAGACCATCATGGTGAAACCCCGTTTCGGGCGTGGTGGCGGGTGCCTGCAGTCCCAGCTACTCGGGAGGCTGAGGCGTGAACCCAGGAGGCGGAGCTTGCAGTGAGCCGAGACCACGCTACTGCACTCCAGCCTGGGCAACAGAGCGAGACTCCATCTCAAAAAAAAAAAAAAAAAGAAGGGTGAATTAAATTCTCAGTATTCAGACGTCAATGTAATAACTAAAAATTATTAGTCAAGGAAAGAAAGGAAATCATAAGAAAATAATCTTTAAATGCTAATTTCTCCACAACAGTAAAAGAGTATATATGGGATGAGTTTCAACTTCTGAGTTTTTATTAGTTTTCTAAACACAGACTAAACATGGAATGAGTGCATCACAACAAAGCCTTCAAAGGAGTTATTCCTCAGGGTGTAACCCCTGTTTTCAGACGACCTGAGGCTTATCTACTGCCTCCATATCCACATCTGGCCATCCCATCCTTCTGCCCTTCCCTCTCCACGTTCCCCCCACTCGTCTGGAACAAACGATAAGTAAGTGAAATAATGACCAGCACTAAATATGACGCCAAAGTTGGCATTTACAAATGATTTTCCAAACAACTCCCCAGAGGACCTAATCAACTTAGCAGGGTACACTATCCAAAACCTATTTGCTGGTTGTCTAAAAAGATAAAACTCGTCTTCTTCAGGAAAGTAGTCTGGCAAGAAGGGCGCCTCGAGGAAGCAAGGAGGCGGCTCCAGACCCCTTTCCTGGGGACCCCAGTCTGTGTCCAAGGGATCCCGACCCGCAAGCAGCCTTATTTCAGTGTTACAAGTACATAACTTGTCATCCCAACTTCCCAGCCCTAAGACGAGAGAGGAAGTTAAAAGGGTCCTGGGATGACGGGGGAAAGTACGACAGTCTATCTTCTGTGCTTGGGACCCAGAAAAGAGCATTGGGCAGCCGCGACGGAGCCCTTCGACCGGGCACTGGTTGGATATGGGTTGTGCAGGACAGTGGGAGATACCCACGAGAAGCGCGCAAACAAGCCCGGGAATGCGAGCGAGGGCAGAGACGGGGGTGATGAAGGAATCCAGGCGCTGGCCCCGGGGTGTGCCAGGTGGAAAGAACCTCCTCAGGGCTGGAGGAGCCCACGCGTACTCGAAGCCCGATAGGGAGGCGGTGGTTAGACTAGTTGGAGCGCTCCGCGCAGTCCCGGGGCCCCGCTTGGTGGTGACGCCCGGCCCGGGCAGCGCGGGGCCAGGAGGGTGGGGACGAGGGTGGGCGGCGGACGCCGGGCGGAAGGCAGCGGGCAGCGGGCAGCGGGCGGGGGCCCAGGTCCACCCGAACAAAGCCGGCGCGTGCGGGGCCTGGCTACTCACAACAAGAAGCTCATGTTGGCCGCGGTGCAGGCTGCAGGCTCGGCGGTTGCGAGGCCTCGGAGCGGCGTCGGCGAGGAAAGGAGAGAAAACGCAAATGGAACAGGAGACAGGGAGACGGAGGAGGAGGTGCGGAGACCTGGTTGCTCGGTGGCCGCAACTAGTTCGGCTCAGCTAGTTCCAATGGCAGGCGGAGGGGGCGGAAGTGGGTAGCGCTCGTCTTGAATCACTCCAGGGGAGGGGAAGGAAAGGGAGGCGGGGCAGGGCTGCAGGCTCTCCGCGCGCCCCTCCCCAGCTCCCGGCCGCCCCCACCTCACGAGCTCTCGCGATAGCGGTGCAAGCCCACCCCTCCCGTCTGGCTGCGGCCTGGGGTCGCTCACCTTCTGGTCCTCTCTGCTGCCAGGGACCACGCCCAGCGTGTGCGCAGGGGCCGCCCGGCCCCCCTGTCTACCCGGTTAGGGGATCGTGGCAGAGCGCTGGGAGACGCTCAGCTGGGCTCCGGAGGTTAGGGGGGAAGTGGGCTTCCGCTCCGAGATGTCAGGGTCCCGCAGTGAGGGATGGAATTACCACGGAGTTAGGCCCACAGTGAGTGCCCGGCCAAGGGCGGTGAAAGGTGATGGCATCTTGCTCTGCTACCACTTAAAAACAGGAGGGAGTTTCATCAGGTTGGAATGGCTTGGAGGAAAAGGATCAAATGGGTTTTCAAGGTCTCTGTCTTTTTATAGTAATATTTGTAAACCCTGAACTAGGGGAAGGTCAGGGTCCGTGACTACCTGAACAGGCAAGCCAGGCTGTCATCAGCAGCTGGGAAAAGTAAGCGAGCCAAGGAGGAGAGCTGAGCTCAGTTCACCGCAGAACCTAGCAAGGTAGGGTGGTCATCGGTGTAACCACTTAGGGAGCCAAAGCTTGTAAGCATTCTAACGCACAGAATATCCTAGAAGCTATTCAGACCCACTTGCAAAGGGACTTTTATTCTCACAGGGTTATGGGGCCCAGGGCAAGCCTTTATATTCTGTTTAAGAATCCTTCACATACCTTGAATATGTCACCACAGCATTACCAATTTAGGGGGGAAATGTGAGTACCCAAAAGATGTCCATCTTCTTACAACACCCATGAAATCCACACGTTTTCAAAGAATCTGAGCAAAACAAATCATGTGCAGATATTAGCTCACCTTTGGCTTATTCCAAAGGGCAGAATACACTTTGAAGTAGGTACAGATATGAAATGTATTATACTGCATTTATGCACTATTATTTGGCACGTTGGTAAAGTGGTTAAAAAAATTTTTAAAAAAACCTTTTTAGGCCGGGCACAGTGGCTCATGCCTGTAATCCCAGCACTCTGGGAGGCCGAGGTGGGTGGGTCACCTGAGGTAAGGAATTCAAGACCAGCCAAAGTTCAAGACCAGTTCAAGACGATGGCCAAGCCCAGTCTCTACTAAAAATACGAAAATTAGCCTGGTATGGTGGCACACACCTGTAATCCCAGCTACTTGGGAGACTGAGACAGGAGAATTGCTCCAACCCAGGAAGCAGAGGTTGCAGTGAGCAAAGACCGTACCACTGCACTCCCCACTGGGTGACACAGTGAGACTCCGTCTCAAAAAAAAAAAAAAAAAAAAAATTAATAGAAGAAAATACTAGAATCTTGCACTATCTCAGGAAGAAAAGAAATTACTGGAATGAGAAAACTTACAGGCTCAAAAGATTACCAGATCAGGATAAATAGCTGATGCATGCAGAGCTTAATACCTAGGTGATAGGTTCATAGGTGCAGCAAACCACCATGGCACACATGTTTACCTATGTAACAAACCTGCATGTCCTGCACATGTATCCTGGAACTTTAAATTAAAAAATTTTTTAAAGATTCCCTAAAAAGAAGAAAGAGGAGGATTTATCTTAATGAAAAGAATAGATTTATGATATAAAACCCTGTGCTCCAAACATTAATATGGTACTGACTTACTGTATAAATCTTTTTTTTTTTTTTCAAGATGGAGTCTCACTCTGTTGCCCAGGCTGGAGTCCAGTGGCGTGATCTCGGCTCACTGCAACCTCTGCCTCCTGGGTTCAAGCAGTTCTCCTGCCTCAGCCTCCAAAGTAGCAGGGATTACAGGCGTGTGCCACCACACCCAGCTAATTTTTGAATTTTTAGTAGAGACGGGGTTCCACTATGTTGGCCAGGCTGGTCTCGAACTCCTGACCTCGTGATCTGCCCGCCTCAGCCTCCCAGTGTGTTGGGATTACAGGTGTGAGCCACCACGCCCAGCCCTGTATAATTCTTTTAAGGGTCTTCTGAAAGTAAGACTTGCATTACCAGGTTACTGATTATCTTTGGAAAGAGTAAGTGAGTTGACCTGTTAGAGCCTCAGTTTTAGCCCAATTAAAGTGAGAGCCTTGTATCATTACATGATCTCTAAGGTATCTTTCAGTTCTAAAGTTCTCTCCTGCCAGGGGCATCCTTCAAATTACTGGCACACATTTCCAAACTGCTCCCTGATTTGGCTTAGGTAGTCTTAGTTTTGGTCTGACATAATTTAGATGTATCCTGTGACACTGAATAGAGGAAAACATTGGCAGAGGAAAAAATCTGCAAAAATACCTTCTGAGTATTTCTTTATCATACCACTAGGAGAGTTGCCTGGAATTAACACCTGATAAAACGTAAATATATTGGCCTAAATGTGAGGGAGGTGTCAGGTTAATAATACACAATATGATTCCAGCTTAGACTTTAAATCAAATGATGACTGTCACATAAAAGTATTCAGTATGCCAAAAACATTGGGAATTTCAGAATCAAAACAGGTTATATTCAAATAGATATTTATAATTATCATTTCTCCCTCACCAGTCTACATTTCCTACTACATTCTTCTAAAAATTTCAATTTCAAGAAGCTACTCTCCTGACCAAAATCTAATAACCTTTTGTTTATGGAGCAAGATTATTAAAATTTCTGTTCTATCCAACTTTTCAAAGAATTGAAATTATACTATAACAGAACAGAACAGAACATGAGTGGGCATATGCTCTTTAAATATTCATTTGAATAAAGACACATGCACACATATGTTTATTGCAGCACTATTTACAACAGCAAAGACTTGGAACCAAGCCAAATGCCCATCAATGATAGACTGGATAAAAAAAATATGGCACATATACACCATAGAATACTATGCAACCATAAAAAAGAATTAGTTCATATCCTTTGCAGAAACATGGATGAAGCTGGAAACCATAATTCTCAGCAAAGTAACACAAAAACAGAAAGCAAACACTGCATGTTCTCACTCATAAGTGGGAGTTGAACAATGAGAACACATGGACACAGGGAGGGGAACATCACACACCAGGGCCTGTCACTGGGGTAAGGGGCAAAGGGAAGAAAAGCATTAGGACAAATATCTAATGCATGCAGGGCTTAAAACCTAGATGACAGGTTGATAGGTGCATCTAACCACCATGGGGGTTGACAGGTACAGCAAACCGCCATGGCACATGTATACCTATATAACAAACCTGCACTTTCTGCACATATATCCCAGAACTTAAAGTAAAATTAAAAAAAGAAAAGAGAAAAGCAAATATACATATGTGTGTGTGTGTATGTGTGTATATATATATTTATATATATTCATTTGAGGCTGGATGCCATGGCTCACACCTGTAATCCCAGCACTTTGGGAGGCCAAGATAGGAGGATTACTTGAAGTCAGGAGTTTGAGACCAGCCTAGTAAACATAGCAAGACCCGATCTCTATAAAAAAGAAAAAAAAAAAAAAGAATAAATATATCCTAAGTGTATTTTGGCATGCTACACAATCTCACTTAACAAAGCTAGCAATTCAACCTGACCCTTATCAGTGCTCCTTAGATTTTAATTCTATATCTTGCTTCATTAAAGACTAACCAATGTACAATTTTAAGTGCTTCTCAAGGACAGATTAGTTTGACATAATAGAAAAGAATGGGCCAGGCGTGGTGGCACACACTTGCAATCCCAGCACTGTGGGAGGCAGAGGTGGGCGGATCTCTTGAGGTCAGGAGTTGGAGACAACTGGCCAACATGGTAAAACCCCGTTTCTACTAAAAGTACAAAAGTAGCCAGGCATGGTGGCACGCCCTGTAATCCCAGCTATTCAGAAGGTTGAGACACAAGAATCACTTGAACTTGGGAGGCAGAGGTTGCAATAAGCTGAGGTCACACCACTGCACTCCAGCCTGGGTAACAGAGTGAGACCCTGTCAAAAAAAAAAAAAAAGAAAGAAAGAAAAAGAAGTGGCTTTTTCTTTCATCACAGTGGCTCATGCCTGTAATCCCAGCACTTTGGGAGGCTGAGGCGGGCAGATCACCTGAGATCACGAGTTTGAGACCAGCCTAGCCGACATGGCAAAACCCCGTATCTACTGAAAATACAAAAATTAGCCTGGCGTGGTGGTGGGTTCCTGTAATCCCAGCTACTCGGGAGGCTGATTCGGGAGAATCGCTTGATCCTGGGAGGCAGAGGAAGAAGTGAGCCAAGATTACACCACTGCACTCCAGCCTGGGCAACAGAGCAAGACTCCAACTCAAAAAAAAGAAAAAGAAAAAGAAAGGAATGGAGACATGAAAGACTGATGAAGCTTGGTGTCTTTCAGTGCATTCATTTATTGCTAAAACCCACAAAGCATCAAAACACAGAGCCTGCCAGGTGTGGTGGCTCACGCCTGTAATCCCAGCACTTTGGGAGGCCAAGGCAGGTGGATCACCTGAGGTCGGGAGTTTGAGACTAGCCTGACCAACATGGAGAAACCCCGTTTCTACTAAAAATACAAAAAAAATCAGCCGGGTGTGGTGGTGCATGCCTGTAATCCCAGCTCCTTGTGAGGCTGAGGCAGGAAAATCGCTTGAACCCAGGAGGCGGAGGGTGTGGTGAGCGGAGATCGTGTCATTGCACTCCAGCCTGGGCAACAAGAGTGAAACTCCGTCTCAAACAAAAACAAACAAACAAAAAAAACAGAGCTTATTATTTAATGTTTAAAATGGAAGAAGGAGGCCGGGCGCTGTGGCTCACACCTGTAATCCCAGCACTTTGAGAGGCCGAGACAAGTGGATCACGAGGTCAGGAGATTGAGACCATCATGGCTAACATGGTGAAACCCCATCTCTGCTAAAAATACAAAAAAATTAGCCGGACATGGTGGCGGGCGCCTGTAGTCCCAGCTACTGGGGAGGCTGAGGCAGGAGAATGGCGTGAACCCTGGAGGCGGAGCTTGCAGTGAGCTGAGATGGCACCACTGCACTCCAGCCTGGGCGACAGACCAAGACTCCGTCTCTTTTGAATATGAGGTTTATGCAGTAGAATAGCTAGATTTGGGGTAATAATCATTTATCTGCTCAACAAGAATTCATTGTCTACTATGGGCCTCTGAGAATTTAAAAAAAAAAGGACCTAGTCTTTGCCATCTGAATCCTATAGGTCACTGGGAAATACAAGTAATCGAATAAATAAAAGCAAAATTAGAAACTGTGTAAGTGTCATGAAAGAAAGGGCCATGTTGTATATGAAGTCTTTTTTCTTTTTTCAAACAGAGTCTCACTCACTCTGTCGCCCAGGCTGGAGTACAGTGGCACGATCTCAGCTCACTGCAACCTCCACCTCCGGGTTCAAGTGATTCTCCTGCCTCAGCCTCCCGAGTAGCTGGGATTACAGGTGTGCATCACCACACCTGGTTAATTTTTGTATTTTTTAGTAGAGACAGAGTTTCACCATGTTGCCCAGGCTGGTCTTGAACTCCTAACCTCAGGTGATCTGCCCACCTCTGCCTCCCAAAGTGCTGGGATTACAGGCATGAGCCACTGTGCCTGGCCTGTATATGAGTATATATTAAAGGGATCTTACCTATTTTGGTGGTCAGAGTATTGGATTTTGTGTATTCAGAAGTGAATAGCATGTATATACTGCTTGTATTATATTTAAATTCTGGTTACATTCATAAACAGCGTAATTTGATACAATGACTTTCCTAATCATCATGCCAACTCCCTTTTGGTATTTTGAAGCACCACAACATAAAAATTGATTTTTGTTTTCAAAAAGCCAGTCTTTCAGAACTTTTTAGAAAGTACTACTTTCTGTATAATTTTGTCCATAGGACAAAAATTATGAAAGATTCATTGGCCAGGTACAGTGGCTCACGCATCCCAGCATTTTCGGAGGCCAAGGCAGGAGGATCTTTTTTTTTTTTTTTTTTTTTTTTTTTTTTTTTTTTTTTTTTTTTTTTTTTTGTTTTTT